>NC_091470.1:222654562-222827062 GCF_036971445.1 Narcine bancroftii | reverse complement strand
TCGACATCAGAATTGTCTGCTGCCCCTTACAGTCAGAAAAGGATAATCAAAAGAGAGTCCCCTCAGAGTCACCGAGTGTCCGTGGATTTGCCTCCAGCACTCCCACAGCCTCTGCAGCCACCCGAGACTCCAGTTCAAACCATTGGCCACCTGAGCTCCAGATCCAAACCTCTGACATGATGAGGAAGCCTTCAATCCCCAGGGGCCTTTGGGAGCTCTTCTTGCCCGTACCACCCTCTCGAATCTCAGTTCCGATACCTGGTTCCCATGAGCGAGTCGATCTGGAAGGAGTCAAAGGGTTTTTACACTGCAGACAAATTTTCCAACAATATTATGCAGATTATCTACAGCAGTCCCTTGCCACAATGCTTGTATTATCTAACCAGCTGTCTTTTGTATACCTCTGAGACACCTTCTAGGCAAGGCAACCTTTGGGGTTTTAGAGATAGGAAGTTTCCTGGTTGGCCTTTTGAGAACTGAAATTTCTTTTAACCTCACTTTACGATACTGCCTCCTGTAGCCAAATGCTGCTCCAAAATCCATTTGCGTGCTGACATTGGAAGATGCTTTTAAAAAGGGATAAACTCCCTCTTACATAAATGTATGACATCTGGTACCACTCTTTTCCAGCCATTCATTTGGGACATTGGAAAAGATGTGCCACTGGTCTCTATAATTCCACTGTTTTATTTCTGCTTCACATGTTCTAGTTCTTTCTTTTTTCTCCAAGTCACTTCCTGGTTGTCTCTCCCTCAACCTGCCCCTCCACATTTCCCAACATCTGCCCAATACCCTATCGCTACTTGGCACTCCCCAGTTCCCCATCCTCTTTCCTCCACCTTCTGAAAATATTTGATGCAGATTGTGGTGTCTGTTGCCGATGGTTTGAATTGATCCCAGAAACACAGGAGGAGAATCCATGGGCACTTAATGACTCTTTTGCTTCTCCTTTTCTGGCTGTAATGGGCGCTGGGCAACGCAAATGGAGAATTTTTGTCTGCCATAAGCAGACCAAAGGCAATTTTGTGTAATGTTAAATTTTGTTTTATTATGACACTAAATAGTATCTGTATATTCTTTCCCTACTTTGGACTCCTGTATAAAGCAGTGGATCCTAACCTTCATTTTTCCACTCACATGCCATCTGAAGTAATCCCATACTAACCACAGAGCCTGTATGGCATTCTATCCCATAGGTAAATCACAATGCTGTGGGAACTCAGCAGGTCAAACAATGTCCTTTATCTTCTTTTCTTTGGCTTGGCTTCGTGGACGAAGATTTATGGAGGGGGTAAAAGTCCACGTCAGCTGCAGGCTCGTTTGTGGCTGACAAGTCCGGTGCGGGACAGGCAGACACGGTTGCAGCGGCTGCAGGGGAAAATTGGTTGGTTGGGGTTGGGTGTTGGGTTTTTCCTCCTTTGCCTTTTGTCAGTGAGGTGGGCTCTGCGGTCTTCTTCAAAGGAGGTTGCTGCCCGCCAAACTGTGAGGCGCCAAGATGCACGGTTTGAGGCGATATCAGCCCACTGGCAGTGGTCATTGTTAAAGACACACAACCAATGTTTCGGGCTTGAGTCTTTCATCAAGGTATCAAAATGATGAAGGGTTCAAACCTGAAAGATTGGTTGTGTATCTTTACCTTTGCTTTATAAAGGACACTATTTGATCTGCTGAGTTTCTCCAGTGTTGCATTTTTACTATAACCATGGTGTTTGCAGACTTCCGTGTTTTTCCTATAGAAAAGATGCTCTGTGGTTAGTAAAGGATTACTTAAGGTGGTATGTGAGTGGGAAACAAAATGGTTGAGCTCCGATACCCAAAATATTGACTGACCATCTCTCTCTATGGACGCTGCCTGGCATGGCGAGTCCTTCCAGCTTCTCTTTGTTCGCACAATGTTCCAGCACCTGCGCCGTTTGTGTTTTCTGTTTCTCTGAACCGCACCAAATTCCTTGGTCCCGACACACCCTCTCCTGCTGTAAAAGACCAATAGGCAGTAACACAGTTACGAACTACCCAAACTGCAGTCACTTAATTCGGCTGCCTCAAGAAGTTATAGCCAGTAACTCGTGGCAGATGGCAATGCTACCTTTAAAATAAATCATGATTATAAAGCAAGTTTTTCCCCTGGGCCTTGTACTTGACTGACAAATCAGCTTATGCACGGCTAGACATTTGCGGGAAATAAAAGAAAGGCAACGGGATTCATTTCCTGTCTACCATTTGAAAAAAAATATAACCTGTGTGTTCTTATTGGATTAACGCATGCTGGTGAGGATGTTCATTTAGTCTGCCTAAGTGACAGGGATTTAAGTCCTTTTTTAATTGTTGCAACGTGGACGACATTCTTGCAGGGAATAGAAAACACCAACGATTCTTTGAAGTCTGTTTTTAAACACTCCTTTGTGCAATAGTCCTTCCTGGTCTTGGGCACTGCATTTATGTTGCTCCAGAGTATCCCGATAACTCCGAGCGTAATGCAGACCATGTAACCACATGCTTCTCCAATGATAATAACATGAGATGGGAATGCCAAATTTTCACAGGCTTATTCTGTCTCTCACACACTCCTGGTTAGACGTCATAAACCTCAGGACTGTGCAATGACTCTCAAAGAATTCTTGCCTGAAGCCTTCCATCACAAAGAGGAAAAGAAGACCTCCTTTCTGCTAAACATCAAAGTGATTCATTGTGGACTTTGAAATTCTTGTCGGGCTGCGGGCAAGATGCAAAGTTGATCTTCCTGAGGAATCCAGGTGCTCACCCAATCAGGAGGTCAAGCCAAGAATTGCTGAAGGCCATATCATTTAATTTTCTTTGTGTGATGGTAAAGAAGTGAAAGGTCAATTAAATGGGCTTACACTCAATGAACACTAGGGTGCTGTTTATTGTTAAAATATTGAGCGTCGGAGATCCCTTGGTCTTGATAAGGTGGGAAGATGCTCATGGTGAGCTCATGGTGAAACCCATATATGTCTCTGTTATGGCCAAAATTATCTCCAAGTGTTCCCAATTGTCTGCAGTTTGCGTAATCAAGTGCAGTGAGACAAGATTGTGATCTGAGTGGTATATTTTCAGAAATGTAATTTGAAAACACTTTGTGTACACCATTGGATGTCCATTTTTATTCACTGCTGGCAATGTCAAATGAATTCCCTTTCCCTTGTCCTTGAGAGATGAAAAACCTTCTTGAACTGCTGAAGTCCTTTGGTTAAGGCACCTTTGCAGTATTATTGAGGAAGGATTTAGGCTCAGCAAGGATTATGGATTAGTAACCAAATCAGAGTGATGGCTTTCTCTGAAGGGAACCTGAATGCCGTGGTGGTTCCATGAGGTTGCTTCCATTGTCCTCATTGGTCGGGTTTGCGGCTTTGAGAAGTGCCGTTAACTGCTGCACATTTTGGGAGACCACACATTGTACTCAATGTTTATTGGTGATGGGGGGGGAGTGAATGTTTAGGGTGATTAATAGGGCACTAATCAATGGTGAGGTGGGGTATGCTGCCTTGTTCAGGAAAAGTTGAAGTTTTTGGATTTGCACTCATCCATTACTAGTTTACATGAACTCACATTTTTGACTTTGTATGGGTTGGGAGCGTAAATTCACCAAGTCATAGAATTGCAGAGAAACCGTACAGAAACAACACCTTCAGCTTGCTGAGCCCACCCCAACTCTCAGCCATCTATTTACACTAATCCCATTTGGGACAGGTAAAAATAAAGGACAGTGTGGTCAATTCATGGGAAAATAATCTCCTGAAAATCAATGGATTGTAATTGTGCATCATTAAATTAACTGGCAAGAGAGGAAGGGGAGGCTGGAGGGGCCACACATCTTCCTATATTGAATAGACTGAGGTACAGAGGGTCTTCAAGTAACAGGGAGTCCACATATTGGATGGTCTCTTCTGGAGCTGGAGCATTGAGTTTACCATGAAGAAGGCACTTTAACACCTGTACTTTCTACAAAGTCTGAGGAGATTTGGCATGTTGTCCGAAACTCTATCAAACCTCCACAGGTGTAATGTGGAAGGTACACTAACTGGTTGCCTTCCTGTCTGATTTGATATTTCAAGAGCCCAGGGGTGCAGAAGGCTGCAAAATGTAGCAAACCTCGCCGGTCCAGCGGTGACAATGACCTCACTGACCTCAAATCCATTGAAGACATCCTTGTCTTCAATCCTGCCCCAGGCAGCCAATATCACAAAGGATCTCCCTCATCTTGGGAACAACCTTATCTCAGCACTACCTTCGGGAAGACGGTACAGAAGCCTGAAGTCCAACATGTCTCAGAACAGTTCATTCCAGCAACTATCAGCGTGTTGAACCTTCCCTTACTACACGAACCATAAACTACTCCAGCCTCACAAAAAAATATATTTGCACTATTGAAACACCACATTTTTGGACTGTAAATGTGACTATTTACTTGTTTGTTTTTTTTTAAATTTTTTATTTTTCACACCATAAATCACATTAGCCATGATATACACTTTTTCTTTTTCACACATATACAGTGACGTTTTCTTCCCCCCTCCCTCCTCCCAAGCCACCCCCCCACCCCCCCCCCCCACATCCATTTTAGGTATACAATCTAGGTTGATGTTGAGCCAAACATTGCCTAGGAAGATAAAAAATATTGCCTCGTTTTAATCGAACATTAATTCATAAAGCAAAGTGAGTATAATTCAAAAACATGAGCAGTTATAGTCAGATATAATTGGTCTAAATTATTGAAAATAGAATGATTAAATTTCAGAAGAAGACCATTTGGCCCATCCCATCCATGCCAGCCTTATGTTGAACTCAATCAGTCCCACTCACTACACTTTTCCTATGGCCATCCAAGTTACTATTTCCTTCTGAATCTGAAGACTGACACCAAAAGAGCGATTAGTCCCAAACTTAACCACTCTCCATCTTTACCCTTGAATCTATGTCACCTTGGTCTTGAACCAGAATCAGAATTTATTGTCATGAACAAGCCACGAAATGCGGTGTTTTGTCGGCAGAATCTCAAACAGCAATGAGGAAGCATCCAGGAGTCTGTGCTCAGAGCAGCTTATCCCTATTTACCCCGCCTCAATCAGTCATCATCTCTTTCAAATGTTCTCTCAACACTTCATTCTTTCTGAGAAAAAAACAACTGCATCTTTTCCTGATAGGCAGTTAAAATCCTAATCTCTTGTCCTCATCATTTTTTTCTGGATCCTCTCCAGCTCTCACCTTCTTAGAATCATTGAGTTATAGGGTTTTACAGAATGGCAACAGCCCCTTCGGCCCTGATGATCATGTTGCCGTCCGAGATTGTCCTCTATTCAGTTCAGATCCCTCATAATCCATCCCAGTCATATACTGCTGAATGTATGGTGAGCAGATCTGGATGCAGTATTCTACATGTGGCCGAACCAGTATTCCAGAAAGGTTTAGCATAACCTCTTTCCTTGTGGCATCTATGACATTGAATAAAGTCTTAAGAGCTTGCAAGCAGTTCCAGAAGTTCATATCAGTGAGGTTCTACAAGTTGGCAGAGCAGTTAATGCCATACTATACAGTATTCTATCTAGGCAGGGAATCCACACCTCCTCTCTGACACAATTCCTGAATTTGACTGAACCTGCCTGAATGGGGTAAAGTTTAGTAAAGGTACACAAGTAACCTGCTTATGATTAATTGCTCTGCAATATCTCATGCATTTTCCCTTTAACAGATGGTTGATTCCCTTTAACTTCAAGCACTCTTCATAAACATAGTTCCTCTTAATTCCTCAGACTGCAAACATCACTGACCTCAGAGATCTGTATCGGAATGACTGGTTGATTAGTCACCTTGTAATTTAGTCTTTGCTGATTCTTTTGGTAATGCAGAAAAATTAGACCTATAACAATCGATTCTCCTAGTCCTGCCTGTTTGGTATGTTGATATATTAATTCATTTATAAATGCTCTTCCCCTCTCATTCTTCCCCTTTTCCTCGAGACTTCAAGAAAAGATTCAAGATTCAATTGATTGTCATTGTAATATTTACATGGAATTGCTTTTACCTGCTGTAAGGCAAGTACGGTCGAAATAAAGTTTTATAAACATGCAACATGACCTCCTTACTTTCATACTCCAGTGAAAAAAAACAGGTCAGTCCAAAATCAACTTTTTATTCAATATTTATGCTTTGTATTTCTGTTAAAATCTAATTTGGGAAGGTTTGGGAAACCTGTTGAAGATGAGAACTAGGCTATTTTAATTCCAAACCTTCTTCAACATTTTACTTGCTATCTTGAAACACAACTGGGAAACAAAAAAAAGAATAAAATTGCACAGAAAACATAATATTTGATGATACTAGCCATCCTTTGAGGAGGTGTGTAATTTTAAGTTCTTCCTATGGGAGTGGCCAATGAGCTTGTATTTGAAGCCTAATTTCTTACTGTGATGGTCCTTTGAAAATATTTGATGCAGCCTGTGGTGTCTGTAGCTCTCTAAGAGAGGTAATCACAGGGACTGCATGTTATTTTCCATTCAGGAGCCTTTTTCTTCCATCCCTCTTATCACAGCAGTATATTCAAATGCAAGAAGTAAAACACAAAAATCTGCAGACACTGTGGTTGAAGTGAAAACACAAAGCTTGAGAAACTCAGCAGGTCAACCTATCAATAACACCAAAAGACTGGAATTACTAGATGACAGGCTTTTATTAACTTAAGACTCAATACATGCCCGATTCCTGGATTCATACTGAGGGAGGGACTCGGGCATAATCACCTTTAATGTGGAATTCCAAGGGGAAGCAGGCCAGCCCTACACAGAGATGCAGTACCAATGACCTAACAGCCTCACAGGCACTGGCCTTTATATAGCAAAGGTAAAAATACAGTTGATTCTGGAATCACAGAGGACTTGTGTAATCAGAAGATAATGCATTTGTCTTGATTTGAATTAACTTGATTAATGAACAGTGAGGGGCTCCCGCCAAAGTATCGTGGAAGCTATGCCAAAAATAAAATCTTGCCATGGTGTCAGGAATTATGAAATACGGAATATAAACCTTCAAAATATCAATGTTCAGGGCATCATGATGTAGCCAGGAATTGTGGAAGGATTTCAGGCCAGAGAATTATAATTTAAATTCTCTCTTTGACTATTAATGAACTTCTCTTGGAGGTTTATTTCAAAACATAACAACTAAATGTTTTGCAGGGTGACAATAGCAAATACAAGAAGACATCTGTTCAAGGTGAGTGAAGGAAAGTTTAGAGGAGATGTCACATTTTTAACACTGAGAGTGGTGAGTGCCTCGAATGCTTTGCCAGGGATGATGTTGAATGTCAGTGTAATAAGGACATTTAAAATAATTCTGGATAGGCACTGGGATGTAAAAAAAATAGAGGGTTATGGATGTGAGGTATGGAAGTATTATATTGTTTAGAAATGTTGACAGAACATTGTGGGCTAAAGGGCCTGTACTCTTCTGTAATGTTCTATATGAGATGTGGCAATCTACCCAGTGAATTCTGGAGTTGCTCAATGTACTGTGTGAGTGGGAGGTTGGTGGTAACAGGTTACCTGTCACAGGTCAGTTTTCACTTTCCACTTGTGAATTGTGAAGGCGAAGCCAGCATCCAAACTTAAATGAAGCCGAGAGGTCCTCTCATTTCTGTCAGGAACTTTAAATTTTTTGGCAGCGTAGAGGCCCGCGGCCGTCCCCACAGGCTGACACAGAAGCTGCCGTTCAAACATGGCAATCGAGCGGGTTGCATGAGGCGTCAGTGGACTGTTCCCATAGGCTGCTGCAAAACAGGCTCTGCCTGCCAATCAAAAGGACCAATCAGCACCCAGGGTGGAACAAAATGCACCCGTCAATGATGCTGTAGCAAACTGGGCCGATCCACCCAGTCACTGGCAGCAGGTTGTGAGGACACCAATCAGAGCCTGAACAAACAGGGGTCATGCCCATCGGTCATGCCTTATATAGTCAGGGGTCAGCCTGACTATATAAAAGAGAGTAGCCAGTTCATTAAAACAGAGTCAACTGAACTCTTTGTTGTGTGTGACTTAATTCTGAACTATAACCTTGAGACATGACACAGCACCATCTGCTCCCCATCCTCTTCCATTAGCTGAGCCTGAACTTGCAGTCTTCTGCCTTGCCTCACCTCAGTCACTTCCGTCCTCCAATGTCCCTCCCTCAGTTATCAGATATTTTGACAGGGTGGAGGGCATTTCCAGGAAGCTGCTTTCAACTCATGTTGCACACATTCAAAAGGGTTCTTTCTAAACATTGACATCAGATGATAAAGAAAATAACGTACTTTGACAGCAATCTTATAGCAGGATGACATTTATCGTGAAGAGAGTCCTGCATTGATAAAAAATAATAGTGCAAAATTACAAAGGAGTCTCTAAATTAAATATTGCTGTGGCTCATTGATATTTTGCCAATCAAAATGGAAAACACCAAAGATTCTCATTAACTGTGGAGAGAGGCACCTTTTGAATGATTCAGGTTGAAGACCTTCCATCAGAATTGAGTTAGAACTAGGTCGCACAATGCCTGAGAAACTCAACAGGTCATGCAATGTGAAAAGGAAGCAAGGGGATGTAACCAATGGTGTGTACCTGAACCCTTCGTCGAGGTGTGAGCCAAAAGTAGGCAGGTGCCTGAATAAAATGGTGGGGGGGGGGGTGTTGGGGAAGGGAGGAGAGAAGAAGGGGGCAGGAGGAGGTGCAGAGTCCAATGGGCAAAAGGTGGATTCAGGTGGGAGGACAGAAGAGAACAAAGCTGATGAGTGATAGGGGAAGGGGTGACTCTGAATGGAGAGGATAGGAGGAATGGGAGCTGGAGGAAATGAGACAGAGGAATTGGGAAAGAGAGAGAGACAGGGGAAGGACCCAACAGAAACTGAAGAGGTTGATGTTAATGCCATCTGGTTGGAGAGTGCCCAGATGGAAGATGAGGTGTGGGTGTAGAACGATGTAAGGTAATCACTCTCAGAACATTGCTAATCACTTCACATTCAAGGTAAAATCAGGAAGCAGGTGTTTATGTGCATGTGGGAGAAAACTGATTGCTAAGTCACTTAAAAAGAAACACATCACTGACCTCACAGACAATGTAATAGTCAGTCTGCACACATTATTGTTGGGAACTCAATGTGAACAACCTGATTGCCACACTCCCAATGATCTCACATTTCATTCTTTGAGGAATAAATATTATTCCTAGCATGTGACAGAGAGGTCTCCAGCTTTTCTTTAAAATGGTCAAATAGGAATTGGAATATCCACTTAAATGATGGCCAGGATGTCAGTGTAATATCTCACCTGATTATTGGTGCCTTCACCCGTCCAACACTTCGAGTTAAAAGAGTTACATGGGCTTAAATCTTCTGAATGTGATTTCAGACCATTTAGGAATCTAACTCTGGAGTGAGAGAGCTTCAGGACATAGCAACCGAGCTCCAGCTGACACTCGCCAACTTCATCCATTCCCTGGCTTTGAACAATCAATCTACTGTATCTTTAAATTAGACTCCCTAGAAGGACCTGCGCCTCCTTGCTTTTTAATTACCAGCAATACATTTCACCATTCATCGACTGGTGTTCAGTCATGCAGGACTTCCATCTCACTGAAAGCACGCATCCAATCATCCTGCAATGACAAAGTGTATTCAGTGTCCCAACATGACTCTTCGATGAATCTCTGTACTTTGGACAATCATGGGGCCACAGTTCATGCCACCAATCTATTTTAAGCCAAAATAACGGTCACTCCTACAATATTCCTTAAAATTAGTTACAGCATTTTGTGGGAAATTTTACAGCAATTTTCCTGTATCTGCATGGTTACCTGCATACTAGATCAGTGATTGGTGAACAAGTGGCTAAATCTTCTATAAAAATTACAGCTCAATCTTCACCCTTCAAGTAAAAGCAGGTCAGTTCTGTGATCTTTTATTTTATCACTTGTCTCAGCAATATTTTCATGACCACTTGTTTGAAATTAGTACATTGAAGTAATCGTTTGAATTCAGAGGATATGCAACATTGCAGTGAAATATGGAAACCTACAAGCTCCCCTGCTTTAAATTGAACATGACAGGGAGCCTTCAGCTTAACCTGACTATAATTTCTTGAGGCAATCAAATTAAGTGACTGCAGTTTGGGTAGTTCACAACTGTGTTACCGCCTATTGGTCTTTCACAGCAGGAGAGAGTGTGTCGGGACAAAGAAATTTGGTGCGGTTTAGTAAGGGCACCAGAGAAACATAAAACACAAACGGCGCAGATGCTGGAACATTGTACGAACAAAAAGAAGCTGGAAGGACTCGCCATGCAGTGGTTTTCAAATGTTTTTCTCTCCACTCACATACTACTTTAAGCAATCCCTTACTAATCACAGAGCACCTAGGACATAGGGATTATTTAAAGTGGCATGTGAGTGGAAAGAAAAAGGTTGAGAACCACTGATATAGAGCAACACATAGAAGGATCATCGTGAGTAGACTGGACCGTGCATGTTCTCTGGATAGGGATCTTTGATGATCATCACCACAAAAACAACAGTATTGACCAAGCCTGTATGTCCTGAAGGACATAAATACCAGACAAGAGAAACAACTTGAGGGGAATGGCTATAGGGCTCCTTGTTGAAGAAAGGATGTGTTGACATTGCAGGGGATTCACCATGAAAGGGTTATCAAATGAGGCATGTTCGATTGCGTTTTTAATTTAAGAGATGGGGGGGGATCTTATTGAAAAAATTTGAATGTTGAAAGGCTCTTTTCCCATGGTGGCAGAGTCCAGGACAAGAGGACACGACTTCAGGATTGAAGGACGTCCACTCAGAACAGAGATGCAGAGGAATTTCTTTAGCCCGAGGATAGTATATCTAAGGAATTTGTTACCACAGGCAGTTTTTTATAAATCTCTGTATTTAAAGCTAATTTCCTGATGAGCCAGGGCATAAAAGATTATGGGGAGAAGGCCAGGTATTGGGGATGAGCAGTAAAATGGATCAGCTCATGAGTAATTGACAGGGCGGATTCAATGGGCTGAATTTCTGCTCCTATATCTTATGGTCATAGTCTTATGATCATCCTAACCTATTTATCTGCAACAGGTGCATTTGTCCATGACTATGTTGTTTAAAGTGGTGAACCAACAGCTGTTGAGGAGGTAAAGCTCTCCTGTGTCCAATGAGGTAGGATGAAGCTGACAGTTCCAAACTGGATAGTGGTGAAGTATAATGGCCATCATCAGAAGAATTATATTCCACTGCACGCTGTAAGAACTATAGAACATGACAACACAGAAAACAGGCCCTTCAGTCCTTCTAGTCTGTGACTAATCCCACTGACCTGAACCCAGTCCATATAATATCTCTCCCATCCATATACCTGTCCAAATTTTTCTTAAATGTTAAAACTGAGCCCGCATTTACCACTTCAGATGGCAGTTTGTCCCACACTCCCACCACTCTCTGTGTGAAGAACTTACCCCTAAACCTTTATTTTTTCTCTCTTAAACCATATCCTATGGAGGAAGCCTAGTTCCATTTACTCTTTCTAGACCCCTTTTAATTTTGTATACCTCTATCAAATCACTCCTCAGACTGCTACAATCCAGGGAATAAAAGTCCTGACCTGCTTAATCTTTCCCTGTAACTTAGTTCCTGAAGTCCCAGCAACATCCAAGTAAATCTTCTCTGCACTCTTTCAATCTTATTGATATCTTTCGTGTAGTTAGGTGATCAAAATTGCACACAATACTCCAAATTTGGCCTCACCAATGTCTTATGTAACTTTCCCATAACATCCCAACTTCTTTGATTGATGAAGACCAATATGCCAAAACCTCTCTTTACAACTCTATCCACCTATGATGCCACTTTCAGGGAATTATGTATCTGTATTCCCAGGTCCCTCTGTTGTGTCACACTCCTCAGTGCTCTACCACTTACCTTGTATGTCCTCCTTGGTGCGTCCTTCCAAAATGCAACACCTCACACTTGTCTGCATTAAATTCCATCTCCCATTTTTCAGCCCATTTTCCAGCTGGTCCAGATCCCCCTGCAAGCTTTGAAGTCATCCTTGCTGTCCACAATGCCTCAAATTTTTGTGTCATCTGCAAACTTGCTGATCCAATTTACCACATTATTATCCAGATCATTGATATAGATGACAAGCAATAACTTTAACTGCCTGAACCAAAGTTCTTCAATTCGTCATGAATAATGGTGAACAATTAAGCAGCTGACAGAAGGATGGGGCTCTTAGAATATTTCCATGTTCATCAAATGTGGAGCCTAGTTTGTGAATAATAAAGGGAAGGTTGAAGAATTTGTACCCTCCTTTGAGCAGGAGTAGGTGATGTCGGTTTGTTTCCCCCTTACACACCCACTATCACGGAAGTCAGTCTGCAGCCCATAGGCAATGATTTACTGTGCATGCATCAGAACAGCAGCACAGAACACTTGAGACATGGAATCATATCATACCAACAATATACTGTTGAAGACCTACGTCTCAGTCATTGCCTTCTGATTGCCTTTGTTCACATATTTGACATTCCTTCACCTAGTGATCTTCTCAATAAATCCAATTGAATCATCCCTTCACAATTCAACACTTCTTACTTTTCCTATCTCTCACTTTGAGCCCTTGGTACTTTGAAGGATGAGATCACTGGTGTGTTCCGTTCCGTTGCATCTCAAATCATGAGTTAATGGGCATCACCACTTGCATCCTGTCATTCATCCAAGGACCTATCGGACAAAAGCCACTATTGTCTTCACCCCCTTGTTAATCCATACCTTTGGTCTGCCTTTCCAATCAAAACATGGGTTTGCACAGAAGATGAAAGGCAGCACTGAAAATAATGTGGAATAGTCTCAATAAAGAGTCCTGACCCAAAATGTTGACTGGCCATTTCTCTCCAATGGATGCTTCCTGACCTACTGACTTCCTTCAGCAATGATTCGCCTGCTTAACTCTAAGAGTCTTCAGAAAAATTATTCATCATAACTTCTGAAAATGTATCATGACACCATTTCAAAATTAGCTCAGTTCGTGTCGGTCTAATGAGAAAACAAATTATGATCGGAGACGCACAAAAACTGCAGATGCTGGAATCTTGAGTAGACCAAGAATTGGCAACCAACCAAGACCAAAACTGGATCAATTAATCACGTTAGGCAGCATCTTATTGGTGGAAATGGACAATCAGAACCCTTGATCAGAACCCGAATCAGAATCCAGCATCATCATAGTGGAAACGTTCATATTACTACACGGCATTAATATAAATAAAAATAAAATAAAAATAATAGAGCACGAAAATAAGACAGTGGCCTTGATTCATTGATCATTCAGGAAGCTGATGGCAGTAGGAAAGAAGCTGCCCTTGTGCCCCTGAGTGCTCATTTTTAGACTTCTGGGCCTTTTTTCCAATGGTAGCAGAGTGAAGAGGGTGTGGCCTGGGTGGTGGGGGACTTGAAGGTTAGAGTCTGCCTTTTTAAGACAACTCCTCATGTAGGTGTCCTCGATGGAGTGAGGTCTGGTGCCTGTAATGTCGCAGGCTGAGTTAACAAGCCTCTAGAATTTATTCTTGTCCTAAGAGTTGGTGCCTCCATACCAGGCAGGGATGCAACCAACCAGAATTATCTCCACGCAACACCTGTAGAAGGTAACAAGAGTTTTCAGTGACATACCAAATCTCCAAAGTAAAGCCGCTGGCGAGCCTTCTTTGTGATTGTATCAAAATGGAGGCTCCAGGACAGATCCTCGGAGATGTTGACATCCAGGACTTTGAAGTTCTCGATCCTCTCCACTACAGATACCTCGGTGAGGACTGGGTCATGTTCCCCTGAACTTTCTCCTGAAGTCCACAATCATCTCCTTGGATACTAATCTAAACTAAAGTAAAACAAAGGATTAAAAGATTAAATTATAAACAAAGCCGGGGGAGGTGCCACAAGTGACAGGTCAGAAAGGTGGGAGGTAAAGAGACAGGTATAGAGAAAAAAAAGGAAGGGAGGGGGGTGAGAGAAAATAATTAAGTACAGGAGTCGGTAAAGAAGAGATGGAAACAGTGGAATCAAATAGGGGTTGGTGTTCATTAGAAAAATCAGCGCTCATATTGTTAAGTTTACGGCTGTCCAGGAGGAATATGATGTGCTGTTCCTCAAGTTTACCCTTGGCATCACCCAGAAGCCAACCATTTTAACTCCCTCCAACTATCCCGACAATATACTCTTGATTGGTAAAAATGGCAGCAATTTCGGAGGTCGTGTAATGGCAGCACCTCCGCTAGTGCGAACCCAGGAGAGCTGAGACATACCACTGCTTTAAAGGGTGCAACTGCACAGTCCTAATGCTGAAGGTTCTGTCCAGGCTTCAAAAGACCTGTTAAAGGAGCTGCCAAGGTTTTTAAGTGAAATTCAGCAACGCCAGCATCTGTGCCCAAGATGGTGTTGCCTGTGCTCGGTAGAAGCTTTGAGGGGTTGCAAACTCAAAACGAAATAATAGGAGAAGGTGAACAGGGTCCTCCTACCTAATGATCCACCCTCCCCCAGAACCTCCCTTGCCCCTTTCACTTCACAACCCTCAGAATTGGAGTGAAATATGAGAAAATACTTTATTTATTTAGATGTATAGCCCTTTCTAGCCCATGAGTCCATGCCGCCCAAATATCACAATTAACCTATGAACTCCATACATTTTGAGCACCCAGCAGAAACCCACGCAGATACAGGGAGAACATATAAACTCCTTACAGAAAGCGTGGGATTCAAATGCGAGTCACCACAATGTAATGGCGTTGCACGAACCACTCCTCTAATCGTGCCACCCAACTTGCAGATCCAGGAAGACGTTATAGTCTACGAAAATCTGTAGACACCATGGATGAAGTAAAAGCACAAAGCTCGAAAAACTCAGCAGGCAAACAGTGTCCTTTATATGGCAAAGGTAAAAATACATAACTGATATTTCGGGCTTGAGCGCTTCATCAAGGTATGGAAAAATGTCAGCAGACATCTGGACGAAAGAGTAGGGAAGGCACGGTCAAAAAGGCAGGAGGTGATAGGTAGAGAAGGGAGGGGTCAGAAGTGATCAAATGGAAGGAGGGATGGCTGGGTGAATAGAGAGGGAGAAGGGGGAAGGGAAGGGGAGATGGAAGAGGGTGTGGGGAGAGAAGAGCAGGTTAGCTGAAACCAGAACAGATGATGTTAATTCCATCTGGGAGAAGAGTGCCCAGACTGAAATGTGATCAGTTTGGGGTGTGCTGAGAAGTTCAGAAGATATAAAGAGTGAAGAATTTCAAAAGAAATCTTTTAAGGGCACTCAGTGGACAAATGTTGCTCCATCTTAATTCTCTGATTTAAAAAAGGCACAACTCTATTCACATTGTATTAATAATGCTGAAAACAGAAAAGTGATATACTCCAAATGCCTGAGTTACTATGGTTACAGCCAAAAATCTATCTGCCAGGAACTATATGAACTTTGACTATCAGGGACTGTCATGGGAAATTAGATTAAACTAGGTCCTTCTCATATATTTGGAAAATAACTCAGGTCCCACATGTATAAGATCACACCTATTTATCTTGACATTGTCGACAATGTACATGCTATAAAGTAAATTATCCTTTGAATGATACACCAGGGATGAATCTCCATGGGAAACCCTCCTGTTCCTCTGTCATAACTTGCAAAGAAACCCCAAAAAAGACATAAATGTTGTTTACGCTGATTTCCCCGGATAACTATATTTCCAGTTGACGTCATATCACAGAGATCATATGAAAAATAAATTCTCAGTGGAAATGCGACTTTTTCATTTGGTCCAACAAAATGAATCAAGTGTTGTTTCATGAGCCAAGAAGCACACTGCTAAGAAAAAACATCAGTGGATTGCTTCAGAAATTAGTGCACACAAAGAAAACTTGGCAATTGTTGGCTTCATGAACTCACACTCATGCAATTCCATGGCAGATGAGTGTCAAGAATTTATTTTATGCCATCAAAACCCCAAATCATATCAACTTATTATATAAAACCCTCAGCACTATTGTTTTTTTTTTGCTGTAAGAGTGAAGATTCATAGGAAAGAAGTTTGAAATAGCAACGATGAAATTGGTCAAATCCAGTACTCATCAAAATGTCTACCATCATTCAGAGCACGTGTTCTTTTTTTCTGCGCAGTTTTGAGCGGATAAGCGGATAAGTTTGCCTTTTCATAAATGTCTGTGACAGCCCGAAGCTAAACTTCGGTTTCTGGTAGCCCAAGAATCTGATGGCAGCAGTGAAGTGGCTACTCAACCACAACTCCCTCCACCCCCCCCCCACCTCCCCACAGTCTCCCCTTCCTCCTATCCTAATGTCCTTTTCTCTCGCTCTCTTTTTCCCTTTCCATTTCCTCCAGCTCTGCCTTCATAGTGACATCCCTCGTCCCCAATTAATTTTTACATTCCCTCTCCCGTCCTCCTATCCATGGTCAATTATCACCTTGTGTCTGTTCGTCTGACCTCCCCCCCCCACCCCGCCCCTTCTCCCCACCTCTCCCTGCCTTATTTTTCAGGTGTCTGTCTGCGTTTGGCTCGTGCCTAAAAGAAGGGTCCAGGCCCAAAATGTTGGTCGCATATCTTCATCTTCCATGGATGCCGCGTGACCTGCTGAGTTCCTTCAGCATTCTGCGTTTTTACTAAGAAGTCCCAAAGCTGTTTACAACCAATCAAATATTTCTGAAATTCCGTCAATGTTGTAATTCAGAAATATTTGTAAAGGGACTAATATATTTCCTACCTCTCCACTCCTGGCCTATCCACTTATTCTTTTCGATTGTTCTCTTACTACGATGTTTTCTAATATTTAACATGTTAATGAGGTAGTTGGACTCTGAGGTACAAAAATAAAAGAAAAATCAATTGAGAATGATGTTGCCTTAAACTTGGTCACATCAGCCAGCATGGTTTTTATCCCACCAAATATCTGCCATGGTTTTGGGTAGCAACAGTGAATAAGATTGCATCTTCCTCCCAAAACGTTATAGTCTTCAGTCAAGTAATGCCAACCAAATGTCCTGTTAATATCATGGACATTTTATCAAGACCATGCCGATTTCTATTTAGTGACACATAAAATAAAAGTCTGGTATTGGTTAGTGGTAGTTCTCAACCTTTTTTTTTCCACTCACATACCCCTTTAAGTAATCCCTGAGCCATTGGTGCTCACATTGCTTAAGGTGGGATGTGAGTGGGAAGGGAAGGCTGAGAATCACTGCTCTAGACCGAAATGTTACTGAAATATTTTGCTTGAGAAAAATGGTCATTGGCCCATTTCCTTTGGAGTTATGAAACTGTGCACATGACGAGTCAGCATAGGGGATACTTAAAGTGGTATGTGAGTGGAAAGAAAAAGGTTGAGAACCACTGGGTTACAGGAAACAGTTTCATTCACAGTTTTCAGATTTAAAACTTATTATAACAGTGTTACCAATCCTAGTGTTAAGACTGTAGATATGAATCGAGTATAGAGAATGAAATGAATTGTAGAAAAGTGTGCTTTATTCTATTGGGGATTCAGTTTTAACCATTAGGATAATAAGGACAACATCTTTTTTAAAAGTTGGCTATGTTGTGGCCTTTAACTTTGGGGCAGAGTATCATAATTCCCAAAGATATTCAATAAACAAGTGATGCAGGCTGATCTACCAGAGCAGTGCAGCAAGGGCAAATTATGCAGGAGGGTCAGATGTTAACTGAGTTCCAGCATTTACTTCAGCTGGAAATAAAAGACCTGGCAGCTGGCATTTGTGGGAAACATTACAAACTCTCAGTGTACCAGCCATCTCCACAAAAACTACGGTGAACTTCTGCTTGTCCACCGGGTGCTGCCATAGCAACATGATGGTATTTCCACAGATAACACATTACTTCAGGAGAATTTGAGGACATGAAAAGCATTACATAAGGCCTTTATTTCTAATATTTGAATATCGTGAAGCAGCTTTTGTAGTCTTCTTAATATTTTACAGATTGATGCAAATCCACCATTTAAATCTGGTCCTGTTTGATCTGTTTGATCAGCTGACAAGTGATCTTGCCTGGAGTTTTGATCAGGACACAGGATGACCTTCACGATGAAAAGAGCACCAAATCTAAAAGTTACTTAACATATGCAAATTAGCATCTAGGCTAACACTGCCTGCAGCTAAGTGCCACAGACAGCACTGGTAATTAATAGTTTGACTGACATCTCAGCTTATATTAGATATATTCCTGTCTCTTCTCAACCAGGCTTAGGCATGGAAAACATAAGAAAATATCATGATGTGCCAGTGGAACTTCATTTCCACCGAGGCCCTGCTACAAGATTCTAAAAAATGTCTTCAAACCCTAGTGTTTTTTTTTGCCTCACCAACTCATGTATAGATCGCTGAGACCAATATGTACTCATGCCTTGCAAAATATGACACTTATTATTTCAATGTCATTGCATGGTGAATACATATTTGTAATCTGTTTGAAAATATTAATTTAACAGGCATTCGTGAAGCTTTCTATAGGGCATTTTTTTTAGGTGAAGGCATTTCGTCAAATAAAAAGTCCTACACTCTTCTAACTTTCTGCAACATGGTTGCGTGCTGAAGAAACAAAGATCAATGATTCAACTGAGTATTTGGAGCTTAAAGTATAATCTCTGAAGAACTGAGAAAGTCAATGTTATCATAGGACATTACAGCACAGTACAGTCCCTTCTGCCCACGATGTTGTGTCAACCTATATATTCCTACTCAACGATCTAAACCTCCTTCCTCATACCCATTACCCTCTATTTTTGCTGCATCCATGGACCTGTCTCGGAGTCTTCTAAAAGTCCCCATTATACCAGACTGCACCACCACCCCTGGCAATGCCTTCCAGGCACCCATTATTCTCTATAAAAATAAACTTACCCTCGACGTTATTTACATTTACAAATTCACTCCATTTTCAGGCTTCCTTGTTTCTTGATCTCTCCTTTGGAGCTCCAAGAAGTGTAGTTGAGGCACTATTTATTCACGTAGGTCACTTCCCAAAGTAGTCCTCACACATAGTTGGTCTTATATCTAATCCTGCAACTATTGCAAAGAACTACTGTCCCAATGAAAGCTGGGAAGCTTTTGAGTATAATTAAACAAAAATAAATCAATATATCATGGTGAATATTCCAGAGCTTTAGCAATGATGATTAAACCAGCATTCACATCACTGTCCCAATTAACCATTCTGAAGAAAACAAGATTTGGGCATATCAGATGAGAGGGTGTTACCAAGGCATCCATATTTCTAATCAAAGAGTTCCTGCTGAATTAAACACTAGTGTGTGCAGCAATGCAAATAAGTACTTCGATAAGGCATCAGCTGAGAAAGGAAGAGACGAATTCAAGTTTTGTAAAACTTAGCCTTTATTACTACTCAGATCAGTTTAAGTAGACAGGTATTCAATGAATCCTTATCACAACAATTTCACATTTAACACACTGTTCCAGTTAGCCTCTCATTATATTAAATCACAAAACTCATAGATTGGACTGATACTGCCAGTGCAAGATGAATTGGCTCAGCTCACTTTAATGGGTTGTAGTCTTCTCTTAATTCCAATCTCCGGGCCCTCTTCTCATTGATGGTTTTCTTGTTGTTGCTGCCCATGTGTAATTATAGCCCATTCATTTTCTGCCTGGCTACGGAACACACGGGCGTGGAATTCTTTATTATTTGCGGGACTACAATGGAACTGATATGCATTCCTAATTTTATGTTGGAGGAATGGTTGTTGATGGAACTATTGCAGATGTTGGGGTGCAAGGTACTGAGGTATTACTGTAACTGAGCTGGTCAGGCAGAAATGAACCTGGGGCCAAGTGCTTTTAATAGAACATTGAATGGAGGGTCAACATAGTTTCTTTAAAATGGAAGTGTGTTAGTCAAATCTCATAGTTTTAGGAAGTTTACCAGGATTGACTTGGGTAATCAATGGTTGTAGTCCGCAGAATATTACTCAGGCAGCATACTGCTGAAGGTTGTACCAGTCATAGTACTTGGGTCATTATGATTGCAGGGATGGTAGATTGGCTAAAACAGTAGTTTTAAAACTTCCCCCTTAAACTCACATTCCATCTTAAGCAATCCCTATGTGATTTGTCACAATGCTTTGTGATTAGTAAGGGATTGCTTAAGGTGATAGGTGAGTGGAAAGAAAAAGTTTTGAAAACCACTGTTTTAATTGTACCTCATTGACTTGTTATGTGCACAGTTTCATAACTCCAAAGGAAATGGGCCAATGACAATTTTTCTCAAGCAAAATATTTCAGTAACAATTGGGTTGAGAGCAGTGATTCTCAACCTTCCCTCCCCACTCACCTATCACCTTAAGCAATCCCTTACAAATCATAGAGCATTTATGGCGTAGGGATTACTTAAGGCAGAATGTGAGTTTAGGGGGGCTGTTTGAAAACCATTGGGCTAAAAGATTAAAAACAGAGTGATAAATGGGACTTAATTTGACTGGATTGGCTGTTTTCCAGAATCATTTCCTTCTGGATGCTTAATTTTCACTCTACCATTTCCAAAACATCCACCTCCCTCTTCCTGTCATCCTTCCATGCAACCAAAGGAGATGAAACATCAGTATTAACAGAGTGGTTAGTTCAATGCAATGAATCCGGCGCTGTCTGTAAGGAGTTTGCATGTTGCAGGTTTGTACAAACTTCCTCTGGGTGCTCCAGACTCCTCCCACATTCCAAAGGCGTAGAGCGTTAATAGGTTAATTGGACATGTAGTTGTATTTGGGTGGTGTGGACTCATGGGCAGGAAGGGTGTGTTACTGTGCATTAACTCTAAAATTAGAAGAAAAAAAATCTGCCACTTTTGGTAACTCCTTCCTTGTTCTTCAGGGACTCAAATATTCTTTTCAGTTCAAGCAACAGTTTGTTTGTCCTTCTTTAAATTTGGTGCATGGTTTACTTTAAATGACATGGTCCCCTCATACTGGACCAGCCAAGGTTGGGTGAAGACTTGGTCAAACACATTTGTACAGTCCACACAGGTGCTAATTGCACATCATTTTAATTTTCCATCCTTCCTCCAGGAAAGTGAGCTCCAGGAAATATTACTTATTTGGATTTTTAGCCTCCAGCTCGATGGTATCAAAGCTTAATGTAAATTTGTGAAACACCATTTTATCTTTTGACTGGTATATTACAGTTCAACATAATAATTAACCATTCTGACTTCGTGCATCATTTGTCCAATATTCAATCTTTCATCAAGCCTTTCATCAAGGTGTGGTACCTCAATGAAGGGCTCAAGCCCAAAACGTTGGTGATGTATCTTTACCTTTGCTACATGAACGACACTGTTTGACCTGCTGAGCTTCTCCAGGATGTTGTGCTTTTTTTTTACATACCTAGTGTGTAATGACTATGTGGAAGGCAATAGCAGAAAAATTGGTGGAAGCAGATTCAATGGCAGATTTTTCTCCGAAAAGTGGATAATAACTAGGACAAATTAAAAGCTTAACAAGGCTGCTGGACAAATGACAAAAGAATGAATAAAAGCCCTCTTTCATGGCTAATTTTCACATTGCAGTTTTACTGATCTAGGTCATGGTGATGGAAGGCGATTGGATGAAATTTGACTCCTATTTTGGTGATAAATGTTTGAGCAGATTTGTATAATATTCAATAAAGCATCCTGGCCTTGCATTTTTACTGGTATTACTAATGTTATTTCTACAAGGAATGTTGTGCACAATTGAGTGGTGATTCACACAATAGGTGCAAATGGTCTATGTGACTAAAGCTAGATAGAATTCCTTTCATTTTTGCTATAATAAAACCCTGTTTCTCCCCGTCATTGTTCTTTGTTTATCCAAACTTTAATTTGGATAATCAAATGGTCACTGACATGAAACGTTGAGTGATTTCTCTTGTTGATGAGTTCTTCCAGTATTTTGCTTTCATTTAATCATAAATTTCAGTGCCACTGTTTCTTGTTATTCTTTTAAAGATGTGGTCACAATGCATTTAACAGAGCATTTCCTCAGCCTACAGTTCTGTGGAAAAGTTATTGAAACTGAAACATTAACTCTATTCCCTTCCTCACAGACATGACTTAATTTGCCACACCACTTCTGTTTTCTAACATCTATAGTTTTTTAGCTGTGGATTATTCATTATGTTGCTTCAGTGGTAAGATCTTTTCTTTCTTGGTCTTGGATGCAATCATATCTCTCGGAGATGAACTGATGGGGCTTGTGCCTGGTGATATTTAGCTAAGTACTTATGTGGTTGAAATTATACCCAACGTCGCTGGAGTTACTGATGATGTTAGTTCAACAGTGTTGATGGTGCTACCAATAAATTAGGATTATTTAAGGGGCTTGCGATCATTGTCAAAGATCTGACAAAGTTTAGCATACAGCTTGTCTGATAAGTCCCGTGTGGTGCAGACAAAGTTAATACTCTTCCTAAAAACGACCAATGTATAGTGTGTGAGATCTCTTAATTACAGATATAATCTCTATTCAAGTATTATATTTGCAAGTGCCACTCCTGCTTAACAATTTATTAATAATTACACTTGACAACAAAGTTTTTGATTCTTGAAAACTTTTGAAAGTATTTTGTGGATTTTGGGCAGTTGATCATGAAAATTACCTCAAAATTGTCCTCCCACGTATTGTTCTTAGATATAATCTATGTTTGTCATATTTTAAATCGACTTCAAGCATACAAAACCATGATATGTGACAAGTCATTGAAAATTCACCTTCTGCATTCGCACTTGGACCTCTTCCCTGCTGATCTTGGTGCAGTCAGTGACGAACGAGGTGAAAGGTTTCACCAGGACATTGCAACCATAGAAAAGCAGCATCAGGGCAATCGGAATCCATCAATGCTGGTCGAGTATTGTTGGGCACTGACACAAGAGGCATCAGATGGTGAGTACAAATGAAGATCAGCAGAAAAAAAATGTTTTTAGGTCAACTGAACTAAAGCGATGTGTCAGCATCATTATGCTTAAATTCAATAAAAGTTAATTTAGTGTTTCTCCAACTTCCTTAACTTCAACAAATCTGAAATTATCTTTGTGTGTTCAGCTTGAAGTTGTCTATCATAATCCAAAACTTATTTTCAGGAAGCCAACCTTTTGAAAAAAATAATGCTGTCCAATTTTATTTGTTTAGTACTGCAAATGTAATGTTTTTCCAGATACTCATTCAATTTTTGAAGTCGAAGGCTAGGCATACTTAAAACACTGTTGTTTATTCTTTGTACTTGCTTTTTTAGATCTTCCTCCTTTGAAATCATTCCCAATGCACAATGTTCCCTTCTCTGTTTGTCTACCAGCTTGTTTCATTAACAATCACATCAATATGTGGAACTGTTTTTTACTCACTATAATCTTACTGCACAATTCTGGTTCTATTATAATCAGCTGCAAGAATAACATTGTGGAATTTGCCGTCACATCTTCATCTTATGGCCTGCTGTTTCTTCTCTTCAATGCAATGTGATTTATAACAAAGAAAAATGAAATAGTGAGAAATACATTGGGACAGCCAACACCTGTGGTGTATGGGTGATTCAGTTTTACTTAAGGATGACATTACTGTTGGAGTGGGGAGATAATTTTCCCACAGAAACTTCCCACAAACAGAAATATGATAATGGCCAGATTATCTTTTGATTTAGTCATATTGGTGCAACTGTCCGCTTGGCAAGAACCTAGATTAATGTTTCACGAGGCTTTACACCCACCAGATGGAGCCTCAGTTAAATATCTCATCCAAAATGCAGCAACTCTGGCAAGTTTGTAGTCTAAAGTTCTGAACTCAAATGCTTGAGTTCACAGCTCTTCTGTCACAGACAAATTTAGCCACCAGGCAGTTGCAGGGTTGGACTGTAAAGAGAATGAGCAGAGAAAGATCAACAAGACATCCATCTGTACTGTGTACCTGCAGAGGTCAGTCAATGTTTTGTGCCAGGACCTTTTATCAATAACATAAACTCCGTATGTCTTCCAATGTCCAACCCACTGAATTCTTCCAGCATCTCATTGTTTGCTCTGTAGTAATAATGCCATATGGATGATAATTCAGTGACTTGATTTTCACCTGAAGCCATGGTAACTTCCGCGGAAGGTAAAGAATTCCCAGATCAATTTGGGAAAATGCAGGCAATCGAGTCTAATCCAGATGGTCATATCAGTGATATTCTGATGATCTTTTTATCAACTTTTATCTTGCTTTACTTTTCCTTCAATCCATCTAGTAAAATTAACATATGTTTATCACATCTGTGATGAAAAATGCACAAAACGATTGATTGCATCTTTCCAGCTCATTATTTTTGCTGGCTTGTTTTGCTCATTAATGCTCTACTTTTCTTCAGATGCCAACGCGGACTCCTTGCATCTGTTGCTCTGCCTGAATTGTTTCTTAACAAGCCTCATGCAAGCAATATGACAAATGTTGTTGATGCTAGAATCAATATTCTGTGGTATATCAGACTCGTTCATCCCCTATAGATTCTGGCAGATGAATGATCACTAAATTAACACTGAGGTACACAACCAAAGGGACTTGGTGTACAAATGAGGCAGTGTTTTGGTCCAACACAGAGTTATAATGCTATCCACTCATGCTATCTTACAACTTGATTGGCAAGATTTTTAAATTGTTTCAACAGAGTTGTCATGTTAAGTAAGAAGATGTCAAATTTCTGAATCAGATGTGTCAGAGGAAAGGATCCATTCACTGTACTGAAGTACCATCTTGTGAAAAGCTTTGAACAGATTTTCATGGAAACTGGCATGTGCACTTGCTCAAGGGATATTCCTCCAGGCCATCTATCAATGAAACCCATTAAGGTTATATCAATATTTCTAGCTCTCAAGCTTTTTACAGGGTTACTTACAGATGTTTTTTTTTTTAACTTCCATTGCTAGAAGGCTTTCAACTAAAACAAAGGACAAGAAAGCAACAATTTTTAATTAACAAAACAAGTGGAGGAAAAGCCATTAGAAGTATAAAAGGACAATTCTTCCCTGATCAAACTAACCAGGTTTATGATAACTAATACTTTTGTGGCACAAGCTCAAAAATCGTCACTTTAAATCTACAGATTTTTTCACTAATTTATTCATTAGTAACAGTTGTAATATTAACTACATCATGTTGCCTTTTAGGAAAAATCATCTTTGGAGAGAAAGACAAAAGTCTACAGACACTGTGATTGTAGTGAAAACACAGAACTAATCCCTGGGGGTGCTTCACTGGTTATACATCCATATCCTAGAAAAAAAGACTTATTTATTCCAGTTTTCAGGGGTTTTTTTTGTGTTACACCCAATTTTCAATCCATGTTAACACACCTCCTCCAATGTCTGAGAGTCTTAATTTTTGCACCAACCTTTTATGTGGCACCTTGTCAAATATTTATTTGGAAATCTAAATGCATAGTAATTGATAGGTTCCCATCCATCAATGCTGTGCCATGATCAAGGAATTTGAGCAAACTTGTCGAAAATGATTTAATTTTCGTATAACCATGGAGACCAGTTTGATGATTTTCAGCTTTCCCAGATGATTAGTTACTTTTTTCTTTGATTATTGACACCTGTATCTTCTGAAGTGATCTATAGTTACCCACCTTCTGCCTTCTTCCCTTTTGAATCAGGATGTCACAATGGCCTGTTCCAATATCCTGGTCACCTCCAGGAATTCAGTGAGTTTTGAAGCATTTTGAAGCAACCAAGAGTTCTACTAATTCTGCAGCCACCTCCTTTAATGGACTTGATTGCAGGTCCTAGTAGTTGGTTGGCCTTAAGTCTCGTGTGATTCTTTAATACTTTATCTCTTGTAACTGAGATTTCTGCAGGTTTCTCAGTGTAATTTGAAATTAATCATTTTGTTAATTTATAGATATTATCAATGTCTCCCATGTGATGGAAAAAAATTATGGCAGGACATATCATCACTTTCTTTGTTTCCTGTAAGTAATTCACCAGCTCCATCCACTTGAGGACCTGCCGATATGCAGAGAAACTCTGACTAATTCTTTTCCATCTAAATAAATGTTCTTGCTTGCGATGAGATTTTGCACTTTTCACTGCTGGGTACAAGATTGGACTGAGGCAAATAGGGCCTTGTTCAAAAAGGAGGCGTCAGGACAATCCTCTCAGACCTGGACCTGTAATTGCAACATTATTGTTTGGAAGCAATTGTCAGGGGGTAAAATAATAGGAAGACTTTGAATTGGGTATTTTAAAGTCAAATTCTGCTTGACTAACCTGATTGAATTTTTAATGACAAAACATGGAAGATTAGTGAAGGAAATATTGCAGAAGTTGCCTACATTGTGGACTTCCGGAGACAGAAATCAGGAGAAAACAAACTAGCCCCCATCAAGGAGAAGGCAGTGAAAAGGGTAAAGAATGTCAAACTCCAGGGTGAAGATCTATCCAAAGGCCTCCATGCTGATGCAATCGCGAAGAAGGCTCACCAGTGGCTGTACCTCCTGAGGATTTTGAGGAGATTTGGTGCATCACCAAAGACTCTTGCAAATTTCTCTAGGTGTACTACAGAGAGCATTCTGACTGCTTGCACCTCTGTCTGGTATGGAGGTGCTAATGCACAGGGCAGGAAAAGGCTACAGAGAATTGTGAACTCAGCCAGCACCATCACGAGCATCAGTCCTCACTCCATCAAGAGCATCCACAAGAGGCAGTCTGTCTTAAGAAAGCAGCCTCTATCCTCAAGGACCCCCACCACCCAGGCAATGCCCTCATCACACTGCTACTAACAGGAAGGAGGTTAAGAAATCTGGACAAACACCCACTGGTCCACAAATGGCCTCTTCCCCTCTGCTCTCAGGTTTATGAATGGAGCATGAACCACGGACACCTCCTCACCTTCTCTTCTTTCCACTTATCTATTTGTTTGTTTGCTAATTTATTTATTTATAAATATGATTTACAGCAATTTTTGCAGCTGTGATGTTGCTACTAAACAATGAATTTTGTAACATGTTCATGACAATAAATTCTGATTCTTATTTATTGTTATCAAATCATTGTTGGAAGTTACCTTTAGGTTCTACATTAGCTTAAAGCATTGATAGTCTTTCCAATTAAGAACACTTAATGATAACTGCCACAGAGGTCACAGTATAATCATGGGCAAATTTTACTTTAATATGGATTTGGCAGATCAAATTGGGAAAGGTTATCTGGAGAGCGAGCGTGATTCGCCTTCAACCAGTATAATAGAACAAAACATTGTCAATTTAATCAGCAAATAAGCTATTATAGATCCTCACTGGATTATTTTGTTATACAGGAGAGTCTTTTCTGAAAGAGGAATTTTGCTGTGACACCTGAGTAGTTAAATCTAAATAATCTGAGCATACAGGAATGTATTGTTTGCCTTGTAAAATAACAAAAAAACAACAGCTTCATTTGTAGCGAGACTGTACTTGTCATGAAGTAATGGAAACAAAGAAGGATATTTGAAAGCAGTGGCTGGGCCTAAATGACATAACCTGCTAAAACACTATAACTGATGCAGTAGTAGACACCAAGGTTTCATTCCCAGATGAGCTCAATGGCTTCTCTGCCCGATTTGAAAAAGGAAAGACCACTGTGCCCCCCCGTCCTCCCCCCCATGTCCCCTGATGATCTTCTACTGTAAGTGCCCTAGGATGACATCCAGGCTGCCTTCAGGAGAGTGAATCCAAGAAAAGCATCCAGTCCGGATGGAGTGCCCGGCCGATCATTGGAAATCCGAGCTGACCAGTTGACCAATGCATTCACAGATCTCTCCAGCATATCACTCTGACAGGATGTGGTGCCCACCTATTTCAAAGAGGCCTTCGTTCCTGTGCCCACGAAGAGAGCGATACCCCAGTGGTGTCACTAGGGTTGGTGTCACCTGATACAGTAACTCATGTTCTCACCACCCATCTCTCTATGCACCAAGTGTATGAGCATAGAAGAAACAGGTGTGTGTTCCTTGTATGTCTGGGGTGGTGGGGGTGGTGCAACTGTACTGAGTGGCAAGAGGTGGTGGATAAATTAGCATAGAGTTTTAGCCTTGTAGGTATATTGATGCATGTAAGGTGAGCTTATGAATAATATTTATGTTGTTATAAATAACTACAGGGATGTTTCTGTAAAAAAATAACAAATTTCTGCTGAAACACTGCACAAAAATTTTATTGACAGTCATTTTGGTGTTATCTCTCCCACTGATGATGTCACCTGGTATGGTCCACACCACCCGCACTCCCCTTGTGATGCCAGTGTGCCCAAATGATTACCAACCAGTGGCACTCACATCCACAGTGAGGAAGTGTTTTGAAAGGCTGGTGTTGAAGACTATCTGCTCTTGTCTGAGTGGTAGCATGGATCCCTTCCAATTTGTCTACTGCAGCAGCGATAGATGCCATCTCACTGGCTCGAAAGAAAATCCTGGAACACCTGGACAGCAAAGTGCACCTATTAGGGTCTTCTTTACTGACTGAAGTTTGGCATTCAATGCCACCACCCCCTAAAAACTGATGAGAAAAATCTAAGGCCTGGGCCTCAACACCCCAGTGTGCAATTACATTCTCACTTCCAGACCACAATGAGCGAGGATTGGTAAGAACATCACCTCCTCCATAATCTCCATCTGCACCACAGCACCACAGGGCTCCCTGCTCGACTCTCTTTCCACCTACGATTGTGTGGCTCAAGCAACAACAACTCTATCTACAAATTTTCTGATTTTCTGGTAGTGGATTGTCAGCATACAGGAGGGAGATGCAAAACTTGGCTGAATGGTGTACTAACAACAACCTCACACACAATGTCAACATAGTGGTGATTATGGACTTTTGGAAGAGAAAGCCTGAGGTGTACGATTCCGTGATTGTTGGGGGATCACAGGTGGAGAAGTTGAGTAAATTTAAAATCTTGGGAGTCACTATCTCAGAGGAGCTTTCTTGCAACCAACATACTAATTTCATCATGAGAAAAGCACATTGATGCCTTTACTTTCTCAGGAGCTTGACATTGGAAACCTTGGCCAACTTCTTCAGATGTGTAGTGGAAAGTGCGTCAGCCGGCTAAATCATATCCTGGTTCGGGGGGCACCAATCCCTCTGACTGGAAAGCCCTGTAAAAGGTAGTAGCTCAGTACATCACAGGCAAAACTCTCCCCACCATCAAGAAAATCTATATGGTTTATATAAATCAAAAATCCAATATGAGAAAGATTTAAATCTACAAATTCAGGAGGAGATTTGGTCAAAATGATGTTATAAAAGTGTTACGAATACAGTAAATGTTAGATATCAAATGGTTCAATATAATTTTCTTCATCAATTGAATTATACTCCACATAAGTTAAATGGACTTAATCCTAATTATTCCAGTAAGTGTGAAAGAAATCAGGACTTTTTTGCATTCAGGGTGGTCTTGTGAAAATGTGGGAAAGTTTTGGAATAAACTGAGTTTATTACTATGGCAAATTATGAAGAGAAAGATCCAAGAATATTTTTACTTGGACCAAGAAAAAAATGCAATAGCATCTACAAAGAAATGTAGAGCGATATCATGGAGAGATGATGGAGAAGAATAATTAAGTAGATGGCATAATGAGATGTGAAATTGTATACCTTTGGAAAAAAATACATATGATTTAAGGAATTGAGTTGAAAATTTTTATTGTATTTGGAAAACCATATATGGATTTTTTGGATTTTTTTTCTGCCCACCTCTTCTATCTTATCCACTTAATTAGTAATGTTTAATAACAATTAATGATTGTCTATGCTAATATTATTGTATATTAAATGGTAGACATTTCTTTTCTTTCCTTCTCTTACTTTTGGGTGGGTGGGGGGATGGGGAGAAAATATATATAAGTACTTTCTTTTGTATCATAGGCTATGGAGGATTAACGTTTTATTCATTTTTTCCTGTAATGATGCAAACAATTAATTTTTTTTAAAATAAAATCTATATGGAAATGCTGTCATCAGAGTCTAGCAGCAAGCATCAAGGATCCACACCACCCAGGTCATGATCTGTTCTCGCTGCTGCCATCAGGAAAGAGCTACAGGTGCCACAAGACTAGCCCAACCAGGTTCAGGAACAGCTGCTACCCCTCCACCATCAGACTCCTCCATGACAAAAAGAGACTCATTTAAGCCTCTTGCTTTGCACATTATTTATTATTGAATATTTATTTTCTGTATGGCACAGTTTATTTGCACTTCATTCTTGCATAAATTTCTGTTGCTTTTATATGTATCCTTACTTGAGCACAGTTTTTTTTGCTCTACCGATTAGTAGAGATTCATTTGGCCTGCAGGGAAAACAATCTCAAGGATTGTATGTGATGTAATAAATGTACTCCAACCAATAATAATTTTTTTTTTAAATTTAGACATACATCATAGGAACAGGTCATTTCTGCCCATGAGCCTGTGCTGCCCCAATTGCACCCATTAACCTACAAACCCTGATGCATTTTAAATGGTGAGAGGAAACTGTAGCCCCCGGGAAAAACACAAGCAGACACGGAAAAACATACAAACTCCCTACATACAGCGCGGGATTTGAAACCCTGGTTCTGATTGTAGGCACTGTAACAGCGTGTCGCTAACCACAATGCAACCATGCTGCCTGTCTGAACTTTGAACTTTGAACTTTGAACTTAGGGGATATAAATAGGATCAATGAAACATTGCTATCATTGTTTGACAATCTTCTTTGTATTCTCTCTGAACACAGACCACCACTTCCCGCATTCCCTTTATATTTATAAAATCACATTTTCCTCAGTTCTGATTAAGCTTGAAATGTAATTCTGCTTTTCTCAGAATATATTGTGTCGGAAGTCCTCGGCATTTCCAACATACCCCGTTTTAATTTCAGATTTTCAACAGTCGCTCTCTTTTGATTTTGTGTGACAGGTTGGACCATCTTGTGTAGTGGCTATGATATAAATGATGGGGAAACCTTGATGGGCCAATTGGCCTACTTATTAATGTTCGACTAAAGGAACAGAAATAACTTCAGGTTACTTGAAATAAGGTTATCATCTCATTAGATGTTTATTAAAACTGGTTAAAAATTATAAATCTTTTGATCAAGGTCAGAAACATTCCTAAATTTGTGGCAAAGAATCTGAAGGAAAAGTGTGTTTTCTTTTACACTTTTAAAAAGAATCATTCCTGCTGCTGATGTAAAACAAGAATTTGGAAATTCTATTCTTGTTTTCTGATCACGAAGCTGTTGTAATGGCAGCACTGCCACAGATGTGGACCGAGAAAGCAGGGAATGGAGACACCGTTATGTTCCATAGGGTCTTACTGCTTGCTCCTCATGGCCAGTGCCTCTGTAAAGGCTTTCAATAGCCTGTTAGAGCAGCAAGTCATGTTCATTTTTTAAATACTGCGTCTGCAGAGGTCTGTGCCCAAGATGGCAGCAGCTGTTCTGGACAGCATCCCACGAGCAGATTCCAGGGGATCAGCAGCTCCAGAAATGGGGAGAACACCCACCTCACTCCCACTCAACCCCTCCCCTCCCACCCCACCTTGTTGAGAAGAAGCCTGGAAGACAACCCAACAGGGAAGGTGACCACAGAAGATTTTTTTTTCAGATGTCAGATTTAGTATATAGATTTAGTATTTAGATTTAGCCGCTGAAGGGCCCACACAGGGCTTTGAGTGGTCGGTGGCTTGCAGTCAAATGACCCACACAGGCAGTGGGCTGCTGGAAGCTGACTCGTGGGGATGAGGTATCGGAGATGGAATTCAACACGGTGCTGAGGGCAAAAATGGCTCCTTAAAGGCCTTGGGCACTGAAGGCTTCTTGATCATGAGGGAGATTTGTATCTGGAGTTCAGGTTGCAGGGCAGGAACAGGAGTCTGTACATTCGCAGAGGCTGCGGAATCACTGGAGGAAAATCCATGGGTCCTCAGCGTATCTGAAGAGACTCTCTTTTGTTTCTCCTTCTCCTGTTGTTAGGGAAACTGGGCCATCTTCATGGTGACTCTGTCTTACAGCAGACAAAAGTTACATTTTTTTTGTATTATTACAAAGGAACCTTGAATATTGGTGGACTGGGTTTTTGATTGGTTGCATAACATTTTGAAAAATCGTGCTGTAGTTAGAAGATACACATTTTATTTCCTTCTTTTGCTTTTCCTTTATCATGGTTCCTTGTCAGGAAGACCACCACAATAGCATCTACGTGAAAAAAATAGGTTGATGCAATGTGATGTTTGACAAAAGAAGTATATACACCCATGAAAATCATCCAAAATATTTAAATATATTTGTTTTGATTATTTATATACTGAGTATTGTGTGCTTCTGTGCTTGGACCATGATCTCTCCAGAGATGCTGCTGCATTGATTTGCAGATGTCCAACCACGTGTTAATAAAGTTGAACTTGAAGTCTTCAGCAATCATTTGAAGTGGCTGAAAGAGCCAATTAAATAGGTAATAAAGAAGATTCCTAATCTGGAGTCATTGACCTGATATTTGTTGATGATATCATGACCTTTAAAGCCATCAACCTATCAACATGAAAACCTCAGCTAACATGCATCACAATGTAAAAGGATTTGGAAATTCCTATTAACCCGATCAAGTCATAGCAAATTGCTTCAGAACCACTTAGGAAAATGCTTCAAAATGCCAACTAATGGGACATTATGATGTCAAGAACATGGGAGATTTCTTAGGAACTTTGGAAGTTCTGCAGTTTTGAATGATCAATAAAAATGTTATTGATGCAATAGAGGTTGGATTAGGGACAATGAAACTGCTCAATTTTCGACTGTTCGGCACTGGACAAGGGGCAAGGGGCTGTGGAACATTCTGGAGCCTGAAGGAGGAACCGCAGTGATCCAATGGGTGTGCACGGACAAAGATATATGCCAATGAAGCTTCCTGCTGTCTGGCCAACCTTTGTATTAATGATTTGAACATTAGTTTTCATATCTAGCTGGACAAAGGGGAAGCAAACTATCTGGCTGTCCATTGTTTGGGGAAAAATATAGCATCTTCCTGCAAATTGCTGCTTTTTTGCCTGTGGAAAATCCTTTCTATCCACAGAGCTCTTTGTTCAGCTTATAGAGTTGCTTATTAGTGTGGGCTGCAACTAATTACGTTGCTGCAAAATAAATACAGCATAAAACTGTGTTTAATGAGACCTGATCAGGATGCAGTTAAATTAAAATGAAGGGCAAATCTATCCTTGCACATAATTTCAATTCAAAACAGTTTTCAAACATGTTATACTTGGAAAACACATTTTTAGAATACATTCTGTTCAATGTTTTAGGAATTTGAGAAACATGTCCATTGTTCTATAAGCTAAAAAATGTATCTTTGATGTTCACAGTTTTAAAGTGAATCACATAGGACCTGAAGTCTTCAGTTAGCTCCTTAATTTTGGTGATATTTGAGTGCACCATTCAGCCAAGTTTTCAATCTCCTTCCTGTATGCTGACTCATCGCCCCTTTTCATACAGCCCACCACTGTGGAATCTGTGATGATATGCTATCACACCACTAGGTCACCAGAGGCCAGCACCTGACGACCTTGTATAGAAAGCCGACTGGAGCTAGGCTCCTCCATTCTGACCTAAGCTTGCACAGAGGCAAGACCTAACTATTTATATTACTCTATTAAATTGTATTGTAACTAACATCAACCACACGAGACAGAGTGCAAGTTAAATACTAGTTTTAATAGACTAATATATATAGCTAGGTCTTGTCTCTGTGCAAGCCTAGGTCAGAATGGAGGACCCTAGCTCCTGTTGGCTTTCTATACAAGGTCATCAGGTGGTGGCCCCTGGTGACCTAGTGGTGTAATAGCGTATCACCACAGTATCATCAGCAAATTTGTAGATGATGTTGTTGTTGTTGTACTGAGCCACACGGTCAAAGGTGTGAAGTGAGTCGAGCAGGGGGCTAAGAATGCTGCCCTGTGGTGCTCCAATACTGAAGGAGATTGTGAAGGAGATGTTTTTACTAATACTCACTGACTGGTGTCTGGTTGTGATGAAATCCAGGATTCAATCACACAGTGAGATATTGAGGCCCAAGTTTTGGAACTTGACATAAAACACAAATGTCGACATGGTTGTAGGAAAAACACAGTGCTGGAGATACTCAGCAGTGTACTTTATGTAGCGAAGGTAAGATACATAACCAATGTTTAGGTCTTGAGCCCTTCATCAAAGTATGAGAAAATGTTGGCAAACCAAATAGTAGGAGGGAGGAGGCTGGGGGAGGAGCATGGTCGCAAAGGCAAGAGGTAATAGGTGGATAAGGGAGGAAGGGCACACCAGTGAGCAGAGGGAGGGGGTGGAGAGCTGGAGGAAAGAAGACAAAGGGAAAGGAGGGAGAATGGAGAGTAGGCCAGCAGAAACTGGAGAAGTTGATGGCGATCAGTTAAGAGGGGATGATGATGTTGAATGCTGAGCATCCTGAGCATCTTTGCTGTCTAGGTATTCCATGATAATGTGCAGAATCAGTGAGATGGCTGTCGTAGGCAAATTAGAACATATCCATATCGCCCCTCAGGCATGAGCAGATATGCTTCAACACCAGACTCCCAAAACACTTCATCACTGTGGATCATTAGTCATTTAGGCAGGTCTTGGACACAGCTGCGATTGAGACCTGTTAGTAGGTTATTTGGTCAAATGGGAGGCAGGGTCTGTTGTGCTCTAGCTCCAACTTTATAATGATAGCTGCTAAAAGCCTGCTGAATTGTACAACCCAGCACAATCCAATTGCCATCTCAAAACTATATTTGTGAATTCTAATCTAGCACTCCAATAATCAGGAAGTCCAGATAACATACCCTTCATTTTAGGTTGAAACACATCAATTATAACATAAGAATGAATCACTGGTCCACAAACTTGACTGCCTTGCTAAAATATCACTGAATGGAAACTCGCTTTAAAAAAAATCATATAAAATGCATTTCCCTGGGGTACGTAAACAATGGTGTAAAAATATCGTAGTCCTTTAGTACGATGGTGAAATTCCTTTCACCTTTCCCCATTTTACAGATATTGTTACTCCCAGAGAAGTCACCTGGTGCCTCCTCTAATCAGGCTTGTGCTGGTCCTATCAGCTCTCTTCTCCCCACTCCTAAAATGATAGGACCTTCTTCTTCATCTGCATCTCATTAACTGGGACTTGAATCTGCTTTTCAGGGTATGGGACCCATCTCACTCTCTCCCGTAGACTCTGCTTTTTCCATGGAAACCAAAATGCATATGGGTGTTTTATAGCTACCATGGGTTATGATCCTTCAGGGCCTCTCAGGATTCTCTGAAAAACAGTGTGTGTCAGCAACTGCATTGATTAAGGTGAGTGAGGTCTCGTTTAGAATTATTTACATTGTTTCTCGCCATTTTGTTTCTTTGGTGTAAGTCGCCTTATTATGCTGAGTTTTGGGCAAGTTTTGATTTATAGCAGGGGACCTGATTTGTGATTGGATACATTTTTTACATGTTTTTCAAAACTTTAGTCATACAGCATGGTAACAAGCCATTTCAGCCCACGAACCCCTGCCGCCCAATTACACCCAATTCATCTTCAACCCCTAGTACAGTTTTTGAACAATGTGAGGAAGCCGGAGCCCCTGGCAAAAACCCATGCAGATACTTGGAGAACATACTGTTACAGGTTATATTTGTATGGCTAAGGATAAATATGTCTTTAAAAGGGATAGATTGTGGGTGTTTAGTATAGGTCACTTCACCACAGAGTCACACTTCACAAAAGTGATCTCATTTAAAATGCAAGAGCTTTGCTGAAGCTGGACGTTGAGGCTCTGGTTGGCTTTGCAGAAGCAATGAAGAATGCTGACCTATTGTGTATGGGCAATAAAGTACAGGCTCAGAAGTACTGATAAAATCTTTCAAAGATTGGGTTTGGAGACTTGGCAAAGGTTTTTGTTTTTTTACAAGCAGAGAGAGGAAAAAACAAATAGGGTTCTAAAGGGTTCTTGTGAGAGAGAGAGAGAGAGAGAAAGAGAGAGAGAGAGAGAGAGAGAGAGAGAGAGAGAGAGAGAGAGAGAGGAGAGAAAGAGGGAGAGGGAGAGAGAGAAAGAGGAAGAGGGAGAGAAGTAAATTTTATAGTAGCAGTTGAGGCTGCAAAATGGCAAGCTGGCCGGTTTGTGAAACCCCATTTTGAGGATGGGTTGTGAGTTCTAAATTCAGCCTGTCCAAAACCCTTGTAGTCCTTAGAAGGGGAAATAGCTGGCTAGAATGTTTCTCCTGAAATAAGGGAAACAAGAGGAATTTTTTGGTGACCTGGAAGAAGAGGTTATTATTTGGAAAACCCATGTCAGTAAGACACTGAAGTGGCTGATTGGAGGAAATCAGTTTGTGTGTGTCCAATGAGCAACAAATGTCTCTCTAAAACCAACAAGGACCTTCCTGAGCGGTAACCATTTAACTTTAAGCACCAGACCCTGGTGAAGATTCATATATATGTAATTATATATGTAATTCTCTGCACAGTATAAGAATTGCCTGATACTGATGAAACTGGAGAAGTCAAAAGTGAATGATTGGACTGTAAAACGAAAAACTTTCCTGAACATATACACATTATATACACATGCGGTTAGAATTAGAAGGGGGTTAAGTTAGGTTAAGTTAATAGTAATAAGTTTAAGATTGATCTTTTATTATGTTTAAAGAAAGTTAAAAGCAATTTTTTTACGTAACCATTGTCTTGGTGAATTTCTATTGCTGATGGGTTTTGGGGTCTTCTGGGCTCATAACAAAACAAACTCCTGACAGACAAATGGGATTCGAACCTCATGCATTGCAGTAACAACTATGCAAACTGAGGACATGGGTTTAAAGAGAGGAAGGTAATGTCTAACAGAAACTTGAGAGGGAACATTCTTTTATAAACAGGGTGGTGAGTGTATTGGAATGGGCTACCAGAGGAGGTGGTTGAGACTATTACAATGTTTGGGGGAAAAAATGGACAGTTGCATGGATAGGATGGGCTGAGAGGGAATAATGGCTAAACTCAGGAAGGTGGGACAGTTGCGTCGCTGTGGGAAAGTTGTACTGCAAGGTTTGTTTCCATGCACAATGACCAATAATAATTTAAATTTTAAATTTAGACATACAGTGTGGTAGCAGGACCTTCCAGCCCAATTGCACCCAATTGACTGACAACCTCCACAAGCTTTGGAGGAAAACCAGCACCTGAAGGAAACCCACATGGAAACGGGGGAACGTACAAACTCCTTACAGACAGCGCTGGATTTGAACCCCAGCGACTGCTGCTGTAAGAGGATTGTAGCAACCGCTAACTAGTTGTACTGCCTCCTACACTAACCGGACCCCCCAATGTAACCCAATTTCTTGGCACAATTCTGAAATCCATGGCATTCACTTCAATGCAATCAAATTTCAGAAATGGAGTTTAATGCATATGCGTCATTGCAATAGGGGAGTCATTTTCACACTGAGCATTAATATAAAATGAACAACATTGATTCATCCACCCATGATAACTCTGCCTCGATTTTAATTTCCATTTATACCAATAGAAGTAGCATTAGGGAGAAATGTACAACTGGTGGCTATGTTAACATTACTTGGTGTTTTCCATTACCAAACTTCAAACTTGCCCCATTGGATCTGCATCTTGGGTTCATTGTTCTGTTGCAGTAAAGATTTGAAATCTGTGAGATTAATTAAGGCTTATTTGAATTATAACCACTTAATGAATTCTTACAAAATGCATGAAGCTATCTGTAGCACTATATCTTGAGTATGAAGTGAGGTATAACATCATATTGATGTATGTGAGTGAAGTCGCATTTCCGATTATCACTTGTTCTTAAATTACTGTGTGGACGCAAGGTGTAATTATAAATAACATTAATCATCATGTTCTTTAATACCCCAAAGTCGAATGAAACTTCCTCAGTTCTGTAATCAACACACAATGAAACTAAATCACATTAAATGCAGATGCAGTCATCAATCAAAATCATTCAAAATGAGAAATCCAGAAAGAAAGTATCGTCTATCGTTTTGTCTAGGCCAATAAGGGCAACTTGCAAATAGAATAAGGATTCTTCCAAATTTTCTGCAAATGTGCCATGGAGAGCATTTTGATTGTCACTGTCTGGTCTGGAGGTACCAAAGGCACAGGAGAGGAAAAGACTATAGTGAGATGTGAACTGAGCCAGACCCATCATGGGCATCAGTCTCCACTCCATGAAGGAGATCTTTAAGGGGCGGTGTCTCAAGGACCCTCACCATCATGGCCATGCCCTCTTCTCACTGCTACCATCAGAAAGGAGGAACAGGAGTCAATGGTAGAAAAACAGCTTCTTCCATGTCACTTTTTCTCTTTTGCACTAATTTATTTTTTAAGATGTTACATAACAATTGTATGCTTGTACTACTGCTATAAATCAATGAATTATGTAACACATTCATGACAATAAATTTTGATTTTGATAATGGTTTGCTACCTAGTAATTAGTACAAAGTACATTATTTTCAGCTAAACCAGTGGTTTTCAAACTCTTTCTTTCCACTCTCATAAGTATCCCCTATGCCATAGGTGTTCTGTGATTAGTAAGGGATTACTTTAAGGTGGTATGTGAGTGGAAAGAAAAAGTTTGAAAACCACTGAGAAAAACGACTTCTGCTTCTCCCATAAAAAGAAACCTGTTTGGTTCCTGAATGCAGTTAATGATCGCACAAAGATTAATTGCTATGTTTCATAATGGAACTTGCAAGAAACTAAACATGAAACTTAAGAAAAAAATGAAATTAAAAAAATATCTAGCCAGTGAAAATGACTGATGGAAAAGTCCTCGTAAATGTGAAATGCACACTCTGTAGTCCAATGGGAACAGAGGGGTTATGAGTCTTCTATCTGAGAAATTAACACCTGGTACTTAAAATCATTGGTGAAATACTTGTCTACTTTGTTAGCATAAACTTTCTAGAAGTTTAAATTAGTTCTTTCTATTCCATTAATTTGTTATTATACCTTTGATGAAAGGCAGCCAATTTCATTATAATATCTAATGGAATTGCACACAACTACTAGCAGATTGGCCATTCAATACTTATATTTGACGTAGATCTCAACAAAGTGTCCTGATCCAAAACGTTGCCTGACCATTTCACTCATGGATGCTACCTAACTCATAGTTTCTCCAGTTTCTCATTTGTTTACATTTGGTATCACTGGAACTGGTTTCAACTCTAGTTTCAGTTATTTAGAATTTTATATTCTCTACCAGTCCTGAATTTTGCACTCTAAACAATTGGGCAGTTGTTAGATCGGCACGGCACAGTGGACCAAAAAGGTCTGTACTATACTATGGATTTCTTTGTCTAATAAAACTAATTTTGTGGTTGAAAATCCAGCATCTTGTGTCCAGACCAGCTCTCTTTTAAATTAAAGCTGACCTATAAGTACATTCCATCTATATAACTAATCTTTTTTTATCCAATGCTAACATTCTGAAGCAAGTTGGTGTTTTAAAATCTCCAACTCTCCTACAAGGGGGATTTCCAGATTCCTAGCGCATTTGTGTGAGAAGTTCCTTTCTGATTTTTCTCCTTGGTAATTTGGAGAGATCTTCACTTCACTTCCTTGACAAATCAGTCACTGACTGTTAAATTTGGCAAATATTTGTGAATTCTCATCACTACATATGATATTCCTACTGAAATAGTCAAGCTTCAATGTGCATGTGCGTTTTGCTGGAAGTTGCATCTATTTAATTGAATTGCAAGAAACTAAACATGAAACTTAAGAAAAAAATGAAATTAAAAAAATATCTTCCACGATAACTATGGTTCCATTGTTTGACATATATAAAAGCTGCTATGTTAAAACTGCCACAGAGGTTTTTTCAAGAATTAAATGAATATGTAAGGAAATTGACTTGGAAAGGTAAAATGTCAAAAGTTTCTATAGAAAGATAGGGAGGTTTACAACTTCCTAACTTTAAAAATTATTAGAAGGCGGCTCAAATGAGATTTCTTCCCTCACTCTTTGAAGAAGTTGAAAAACCGTCATGGGTCAAAATCGAATTGGATAAAATAGGAGAGAGATTAGAAAAGGAAATTATATATAAATGGGATTCAAAATTATTAATTGGAGTTAAAGAGACACCATTGTTGAAACATTTGATTACTGTTTGGGAGAAGATTAAAAAAAAAACTAGAATAAAAGGAAATACATCACCTAAGATGCCCCTAATTCAAAATCAGCCTGTACCTTTTTCAAAGGATAATTGATTTTTTAATTATCTGATCTAATAAGGGTATTAAAAATATCAAAGTGATTGTTATGAACAAGGTAAATTGATGTCATTTGAGCAATTGAAGAATAAATATGGAATACGTAGCAGCACTTTGCTCTATTTCTTTTTTTTATAATTTATTTATAATTTTTGAATTATATAATTTTCAATCATAATATATTCATACAGAGAGTATATAATTGAATAAACCCACCCCCCAACCTCCCTCTCCCTCCCCACTAACACCCACCCTGTTCCCCCTTCTACCAACTAAGAAAGAAGAAAGGAGACCATCATTTAAAAAAAATTCAACTATTTATCTGTGAAAATCTACAAACCAAGAATTTTTAGGTATGGGCTTCATACTTTTACAAAAAAAATGATAGTTATCCCTCAAATTATACGTTAACTTTTGAAGACAAATACAGGATTTCATTTCAGTATGCCATCTTTGCATTCCTAAAACTAAATCAGATTTCAAGGTGTTGGCCAAACATTTTTTTTAGAAACAGCCAAAGCTAAGCATAGAAATTCAATATGATACATAGAAAATCTTAATCCTAATGCAATCGACTTAATGTCCCCTGATAAAAACAACATTGGATCAAACAGAAGACTCACATAAGCCTTTAATGCATCCCATATAACAAATTTATTATCAACTGAATTACTCTTTGTATCTAAATATATCTATATTTGATTTCGTATAAAGTCACAAAACTTTATATTTCTTAACAATGATGAATTAAATCTCCATCTATAAACCGTTTCAATTCTATCCAAATTTAGACATGACGTCACCAATGATCTGATACAATTCTAGGTTTTTACAGTACATACTCAATCCTGCCTTGTAAATGAACCAAAATTAAGAAAAAATAAATTCTAGAATAAGAATCAAACCAATAAGAATAAAATGAATAATCCCTCTCTCTAGGATTCAATTTTCTCCAAATATCTACAATGTTTAATTCTTCCATCAATGTCAAGAATTCTTTAGCCACCTTCGTCTTAACCAAAGATTTTGTGGATCTATCTAAAATTGGATCAAAACAACAGTTAAAATCTCCACCAATTAGTACATTTCCATCTATTTGTGCCAAATTAAGAAAAGCATCTGAAATAAATTTTTCATCATCCACATTAGGAACATACATATTCATAAAAACCCAAAGTTCTGAATAAATTTGACAATTCACTAATACAAATCTATTGAAAGGATCAATGACTGTTGACTGCAGTTTAAATGGTAATTTTTTAATTAATTAATTAAAATAGCTACACTTCGAGCTTTAGAATTAAAAAAAAACGAAGCTTTAACCTGTCCAGCCCATTCCCTTTTTAACTTCTGATGCTCTTTCTCTGTCAAAAGAGTTTCCTGTAAAAAAGCAATATCCATTTTAACTTTTTAATATTAGACAAAACTTTCCTTTTAATTGGTTTATTGAGCCCATTTACATTTAATGTTACATCATTCAAACCTTGTTTTTCCATATTTTTTTTTAAAAATATGAAACTTTCCTCTCCACCCCAGGACATTCCATCTCCACAACCAAATTTCAAAACATAGCACGTCCAAGACAGAAAGCAAGAAACCCAAAAATAATAATTAAAAAAAGAAAAAATCCCAAAAGCACTGATTAGGTTAGCGCTAACTCCCTTAATGATGAGAAATGGCCCTCGCCGCTTGTGACACGAGGCCTCAGAAGAGGAAAGCAGAAAAAAAAGAGAATCCACCTCCTCCACACAGAATATCAAAAGTAAACTTTAATCAGTCAAGTCTGGTATCTTCTTCAAGGTCTCTGTTAACTTGATCATCATCAATTTCAACTTTAACCTCAGTCGGCTTTTGACTTCCTGTTAGAATCTCTCCTTTTGATTTATCTTGATCCCCTTCCATTTGTTGAGATGAATAACATTGTCTTCCATTCTGCTTAATATTAGGCAATGAATTAGTAAATCCCAAAGCTTCAGATTCATTAGCAAATTAAGAACTGCTGAGTATCGAAAAGCAAATTTATATCCCTTCTACCACAAAACTGACTTGGCTGGAATAAATCCTTTTCTTCTTTTAACAATTTAATTACTTAAATCCACATAGAAGAAAACTCCGTTATCCCGAATCATTAGAGGGTTTTTTGATGTTCCCTGGATTTTTGAACTGCCATTTTCAAAATCATTTCTCTATCGTGATAATGTAAACATTTAACCAACATTTAACAATTTAACATTTGTCCTGGATACGTTTTTTTTCCTTAGAGCTCTATGTGTTCTATCAAGTCCCAGTCCATTTGGAAAATACTGTGTTCCCAAAATTTCAGGCAGCCGATTTTGAAAGAAAACTTTACTAGATTAGTGCCCTCAAAGTCCTCAGGTAAGCTGACAATTTTGACATTATTTCTTCTCCTCTGATTTTCCGTCGTATCAATTTTTTGCAGTAAATCTTTTTTCTGAATTTCCCAAGCTGAAAAAGAATCTTTTATCTTGTTAGCTGTATCTTTACATTCTTTTACCTCCATATAACAATCCTGAAAGTCTTCTTCAAATTTTTGAACTTTAATTTTAATTTTATCAACAGTTTTATTACACTTTTCTACATCTGTCTTCATTATAGTCATTTTTTTCTCTAATAGATCCCAGTTGAGTAGTAAAATCTATTTTCACTTCTGCAATTTTTTCACTAATTGAATCAATTTTTTCCAAAAAAATTATCAAAAATCTGTGGATCAAGATGTTGTGGGGTAACATAATATGCACCCATTTTACCTTGAATATATTGATCTGATTCTTCTCCCTGCGATTGTGGCACAAGGCTTTTCTCTTCCACTCCTACCTCCTTTTCTTCTCTGTAGATGTAGCCAGTGGTTAAACTTGTTTATGGGCTCTCTTCCTTGCCCTCATTTGACTTGCTACCATGGTTGAAGTCAGGCCTGTAAGCTCCATATCAATCACTTCCGCAGTATGCATGAACGATTATCAACGCATGTGCGTTCGTTCAACAGTCACTTCTGTAGTCTATTTCTGTGCTCCAGCCCCATCTTCTCCAGCTCCTCGAGATGGTGGTGCTGGAGGCTGAATCCTTTCCTGAAGAGGCTTAGCAGATCGTGGAATCAGGATCGGAGGCTGTCTTCAAGGCAAGCCTAGTTTCCTCCATCATTGTAACTTCAGTTTTAGCTGCATTTCTTTTGCAGTCTGCATTTTAGATTTGTTTGTAGCCATCTTTTCAGACCTTCAGAAGAATTTTAGAATTGTTCACTACTTATAAAAGTTTTTAAAAAGACGGACATTAATTAATTCCTCCAGGAGAGGCATTTTCCATGTCTTCTTCCTACACCATCATGCCATGCCCCCCTGTTCTGTTATTTCTAATTGAAACCATATCTAAGGGAAAAGTTAGGTTTAAAAATGTAATTACCTATTTGTAGTGAGCTGTAAATTATTATTAGAAGAGGAAATGCCAAAAAAAATTACCTCTTTAATATATCTTTTATTGCAATAGGAATTATTAAACATGGAGTGCATAAATCTAGACAGAAATGGGAGTTGGATCTGAATAATGGTTAGATCTTTGTCAAGAAAGTATGATAAATACTATCAATGTAAGATATAGATTAGTTCAGTATAATTTTTACATCAGTTGCATTTAACACCACAAAATTGAATAGAATGAACAGATTGATATTTTCAATGTGGTGAAGAGATAAGCACTATCCTGCATTCAACTTGGTCTTGCTCTAAGGTAAAAACCTTTTTGGGTGGATCTACGTAAACCGAGATTTATTTCTAATGGGAAGGGACAAGACCAAAATAAAAATTGTCAAATATATCAAATTAAATTTGTTAAAATAGTATTGGCAGTAGCGAGGAAATTTATTGCAGTGATTTGGAAATCGGACTCATATATAGATTTGGGAAGATGGAATGCAGAATTTCAAAGCTATATTCCTTTAGAGAAAAGTACATACAATTTGAGAAATAAATATCTGATATTTTTGTGAATTTGGAGCCTATATACACACTTTTTAGGTATAAATATATAATGTTATTCTAGCCACTTAAGACCTGTGTTAACCTTCTTCCTTAAATGGAAAACAATCATATAAAATCTGTCGAATTCTTGTGTGTTGGGGAGCAATGCTCTGGGTAATCCACAACACCACACTGTCTCTTTCTCTTTTTTGTTCTTTTTTCTATACTATTTATAACTTTCTATATACATATATATATAATATTCTTTATGATGAGGAGGGGTAGGGGCTGGGTGAGGGAAGGAAGGAGAGAGGTAATAACCATCATATAACAAATGAAAATTTCTTCAATTTAAGCACTCATTTTATTGTATAATGATTAAACAATTACATGTGTGAAAAAAATATTTTAAAAAAAATCTATATCTCCAGATTCCTGGGAGTTGCTGCTTTCCATTTCTGTGCCATTTCCTGATATTCTTCCCATTGATTTTCATTGGTCATTGTCTGGTCAATCCTTGACTAACATCAGTCAAAATTATATGCTTAAAGTCATTTCACCTCCTATTCTTCCCGGTTCTTATGTATTTAATGGGTTGGATTTGGTGTGCAATGACACCACTATGCTAGCAACCCAGCTCTCCGAGTACAATTTATCCCAACCCACATTGTTTTCAGCCAGTGGATAATGTTTGCGGGAGCTACACTTCTCCTTTACTGTTATGCTTGCAAGATGAGGACTCAAAGAGGATTGTCGTTTCTGTTGAAACCATACCAGAATGCCCTCTCTTTCTCACCAGAGCTGGCACTACACCAATCGTAATGTTAGCCAGAAACCATGATACACTTTTCTGCATTAACAGGACATGGAACATGATAATATTTAATGGAAATGTGTAATGGATGGTCATCTTTGCAGCGTGACTTGTGAGACTTAATATTCCTTTTGTCTATACCGTTAGGTACAGTGTCACTTCAATTTCCATTAACAGGTGCAGGTACTGTGTCATTGTACTGTGATGCCAGGTATCACCACAGTGTCACTGTGATGTGAAATCACAGCTACATTCTCATTTAGTCTAAGCTAGTGAATTGCGCAACTGCCTTGCGAGCAAGTCTTGTCTGACCTCTTGACATAATGGTTGAATTTTGAGGCCATCAGTAACCTAATACAACTCGAGATATAAACACTATAAAGATAAATCTGCAGAGGCTTCGACTGAAAGGAAATGAAACTGAAACTGGAAACCTGAAATAAAATCACATATTAAAATTGCTCAACAATCTGTGAAGATTTAAAAAAAGTTGAAATTGCAGATGAATAGAGTTCCATCAGTTTGAAATCCAAACTTAAAACAGCAGATGAGACAGTGTACAGTGGCAATTACATTTGCATTCATAGCTCATCAAGCAAAACCTCACTGGGATATTTTCTGCTCCCAGCTACCTTCCTGGAACTGATTCTCGTGCACATGGTGAGCCACAGCCAATATTTGTGAGGTGAGAACCATAATGAGGTTTCAGAGTTGATTTTTTCATTTGAACTGTGCTAATTCATATAATTTCTTGTCGAATATCTTGTTATTCTTTGGCTTTGCTTCACGGACAAAGATTTATGTAGGGGTATGTCCACGTCTGCACATTTGTTATTAACCCCTTGCAATTTGTATGTCTTTGCAATGGAGAACTTGGGTTCCCACATTCTCTCTACTGTAGTATAACCAAAGATACATCTGAGGAGCTTTTTTTTTAGCTATGAACTACCTTGACAAATGTTACGGTCATAGATGTTCAGTTTTCTATTTAATGACTCCCGAGTAAATTCTAGGCTAATGATGAAGGTGTGGCGGCATGCTACTAGGCAGGCGAACCGGCCCCGCTTGTAATCCACGTGGCGGAGCAGCCGGCCAAAATGGGGCCATTGGGAGTTTCCCCTTCTGAGAAGGCTGGACTTGTACTCTCAGCCCGGACCTGGCTGAGAACTGTGCTGGGGGGCGCCAACGTCACTCGGGCGTCACGTGGTCCCCCAGCGCAGGCTTCTGAGCCCGGCAGCCAGCAATAAACCAGTTTTCTGCTCACTGAGCTCAACCCATCTGGTTGTTTGTTCTTCCAGTAGCAGTGTAGCTGCCACTACAATTGGTGACCCCGACTGGTTCAAACGTCTTTGAACCCAACATGAGTGACCCTAGGATCAGTGCTATAGCCATCAAGCTGCCCGACTTCTGGGTTCAGAAGCTGGAGACCTGGTTTGGCCACAAGGAGGCTCAGTTTCACCTCCACCAGATTTTGTCTGACACAACCAAATTCTACCATGTGGTCGCCACGCTGGACCAGGCTACCGACAAACGTGTCCTGCACCTTGTTCAGCACCCACCTGCTGAAGACAAACTCGGGACCATCAAGCAAGTGCTCACTGGATCCCTCGGACTACCCAGGCATCAGCGTGCCGCTCGGATGCTGCACCTCGACGCCTTGGGGGACAGGTCCCCAGTGGAGCTGATGGACGAGATGCTCACGCTCATGGGTGATCACAACAACTGCTCAGTCTTTGAGCAAATTTTCCTCAACCATCTGCCCGACGACATCCGGCCGTTACTGGCCCAAGAGAGCTTTACAGACCCAAGGAAGGTTCCTCAGAAGGCCCAAGAGCTATGGCTCGAGCGATTCCCGGAGGGCTTGGTGGTCCAGCAGGTCACGAGGCATTGGCATGACCACGCTAAGCCTGCCCCTAGCACTGCGGTAGAACTCCCGGCCCTTATAGGGGCCACCAGGAGCATAGCATCCAATCCGGGCCTCTGCTTCTACCACCAGCGCTGGGGAGCCAAGGCTCAGAAGTGTGGTCAGCCCTGCTCATTCCAGGGAAACAAGCAGGCCGGCCGTTGTTAATGAATGCGGTGGATGGCCAAGGACACAGCCTCCTCTACCTGCGGGACTCAGTCAGCGGCCAGCTCTTCCTCCTCGACACTGGGGCCCAGATCAGCCTTATCCCGGGCACGGCCATCGAGTCCAGGAACCGACCTAGAGGACCTCCCCACTCTGTGGCCAATGGACAGCAATCCGGATGTATGGAGACAAGACAGTCCACTTCCAGATCGGCCAACAAAATTTTGTGTGGAGGTTCACCGTCTTATACCTCCTGACTGCCATCCTGGGTGCAGACTTCTTCCTTGCACACGGGCTTCTGCTGGTCATTCGAGGTAGGCGCCTGATAGTTGCCCGAACTTTCCAGGTCGTTTGCCTCGACGCCTCTCTGCAAAGATCAGCATGCCCAGAGACGAGTTCCAGCGAATGCTGGGCGATTTCCCAGCCCTCCTCAGGCCACAGTTTTCCACTCACTCACCGCGCCATGGGGTGCTCCACTACATCCCCACCACGGGTCCATCAGTTCACGTCAAGGCACGCCGGCTCCCGCCTGACAAGCTCCAGGTGGCGAAGGAAGAGTTTTTGCATCTGCTGGAGCTGGCGATCATTCGGCGCTCCAAAAGCCCGTGGGCCTTACTGCTCCACCTGCTCCCAAAAGCCTCTGGCTGCTGGTGCCCCTGCAGAGACTATAGACGGCTCAATGAGGTGACAGTTCCTGACTTACCCCATCCCTCACATCCAGGACTTTACGGCCAACCTGCATGGTGCGAGGGTTTTCTCCAAGGTTGACCTGGTGCGCGGGTATCACCAAATCCCGGTGCATCCTGAGGACATACCCAAGTAGGCCATCATCACCCCCTTCAGCTTGTTCGAATTCCTTCGCATGCTGTTTGGGTGAAAGAATGCCGCTCAGACCTTCCAGCGCCTCATGGACTCAGTGGGCAGGGACCTGCATTTCATCTTCATTTACTTGGATGACATCCTCGTTGCCAGTAGGGATTGGGTGCAACACAAGCCCCACCTGTGGGCACTCTTTTCCCGGCTGGCCAATCGGCCTCACCCTCAATTCAGCCAAGTGCCAGTTCGGGAAAGAGTCCATGCATTCTTGGGCCATACCATCATGGCCGAAGGAGCCACGCCCGCCTCTACAAAGGTCACTACTATCAAGGAGTTCCCATGCCCAGACAACCTCAAGGGGCTGCAGAAGCTCGCTGGTATGGTCAACTTCTATAACTGATTCATCCCAGGAGCCACGTGCATCATGAAACCTCTATTCACCCTCATCACAGCCAAGTACAAAATGCTTACCTAGACCCCAGAGGCCTGCTGTGCATTCGAGGCCACCAAGAACACTCTCGAAAAGGTTACCATGCTCGCCCACCCGCACACCGACCTGCATATGGCACTCTCCATCGATGCCTCTGCCACACCCATTGGCGCCGTCCTGGAGCAACAGGTGAATGGACAATGGAAGCAGGTTACATGCTTCAGCTGGCTTCTCCGCCCACCAGAGCACAAGTATAGTGCCTTCGACCATGAGTTACTGGGCATGTACCCGGTGGTGCAGCATTTCCGCTATTTCTTGGAGGGGAGGTCTTTTACCATCTTCACTGACCATCAACCGCTCACTCAGGCGCTCATGATGGCAAAGCATCCCTGGTCGGCCCACCAGCAGTGTCACCTCTACTTCATGTCGGAATTTACCACCGACATTTGGCACAAGGTGAGGAAGGACAACATGGTGTCCGATTCACTCTCACAACCATCTGGGCGCTGACACCTGGCCTCGACTTTGACCAGCTTGCCTGGGACCAGAAGTCTGATGAGGAGACGCGAACCTTCAGGACTGCCATCACTGGCCTGCGGTTCCGAGACCTCCTGATTCCTAGCGGTGAAGGTACCGTCCTGTGTGATGTCTCCATGGGCACTCCGCGGCTAGTGGTTCCCCAGCAGTGGCACAGGCAAGTCTTCCTTCACATCCACGACCTTTCGCATCCATCCATCAGGTCTATGGTCCGTATGGTGGCAGAGCGGTTTGTCTGGCATGGGCTGCAGAAGAAGATCGCAGGCTGGGCCAGAACATGCACCCATTGCCAGATGTCCAAGGTGCACAGGCACACCAGGGTACCAGTGCAAGTGTTCAAACATGTCCAGGAATGGTTCAGCCACATTCACATGGACATAGTCGGGCCCTTACCAGTTTCCCGGGGCAACCGTTACCTGTTCATGGTGGTAGACCACACCACTCATTGGCCCTAGGTGATCCTGATGCCGGAACATCCACGGACACCTGCTCCCGAGCACTGTTGCACGGTTGGGTTGCCCAGTTCCGCATTCTGCATCACCTCACCAGCGATCGGGGTGCCCAGTTCACCTCTGTGCTCTGGGCACAGCTCGCCAACAGTTTGGGGATAGACCTACACCACACCACGGCCTATCACCTGCAAGCCAATGGGCTGGTCGAGTGCCTGCTCCGCCACCTTAAGTCGGCACTTATGGCCTGACTCACCGGTCCCGACTGGGTGGACGAACTGCCTTGGGTGCTCCTGAGCATCCGCTCCAAGCCCAAGGAGGATCTGCAGGCGTCATTAGCTGAGCTGGTCTATGGTGCACCACTGGCACTGCCCAGTGAGTTCATCAACGCGCCCCACAACCCCCAATGGTCACTGCACGAGCTATTTCCCCACCTCTGGGCCCACTTGGACTCCTACGCACCCCCACCGCCACCCAGACATGGCACATGGCAATCGTACGTCACCAGCAAGCTGCACTCCACAAAGTATGTTTTAATTTGGAGGGACCCACCCGCGACACCTCTGCAGAGATCTATTAGGGGCCGTACAGGGTTGTCCAGTGTTCAGTGTCTACGTTCACACAGGACATTGGCGGCAGGCGGGAGCTATTTACTGTGGACAGGCTGAAGCCAGCACACCTCGACCCCACCGAACTAGTGATTGTGGCCTAGCCCAAGAAACGAGGCCACCCAACTAAAAAGGACATTGGCGCCGGTTCTGGGAGACTGTGAGGTGGCATGCCACTAGGCAGGCAAATCAGCCCTGCTTGTAATCCACGCGGTTGGGCAGCCAGCCAAAATGGCGCCGTCGGGGTTTTCCCCTTCTTCTCAGCACCATGCCCAGAAGCCCGCACTGGGGGACCATGTGACACCCGAGTGATGTTGGTGCCCCCCCAGCGCAGTTCTCAGCCAGGTCTGGGCTGGGAATATAAGTCCAGCCCAGCAGCCAGCAATAAACCAGTTTTCTGCTCACTGAGCTCAACCCGTTTGGTTGTGTGTTCTTTCAGTAATAGTGTAGCTGCCCCTATAAAGGAACGTCAGGCCAAGTGTTAAGGATTCATAATACTCCTTCCCCTGAGGCAGTCCATTGTGTTGATAATTTGCTTTTACTCCAGAAGGGAAGACTGATAAGGCCCATTCAGAAACCCTTAGAGTCTGCCACAGTTATTGAAAGAAGTGGCTAGTGAGTCTGGGAGGCAGTCTACTCCATCTGCAGTTCATGCTGGTCGCTGTGCACTTCTTAAATTATGGACTTGCGCTGCCATGTCAGTGCCATCCCAAATGCACATTACATTTGATTAATTGAATTGAAGGGACATGAACTGAACAGTTTATTGTCACATGTACCCAGAAATTTTGAAAATCTTAGTGTTTCATAATATCTGGGCAAGTCCACCCCTGCATAGTACAGCAGGTAATGCAAGAATAAAAACATAGTCTTACAATAAAACAACATGCCGGTTATAGTGTATAATCAAGGCAAAGAGGAGTTTTGAGTGCTAAAAAGAAAACTACCATGCCAATGTGAGGTTCATTCATGACCCTGATAACAGAAGGAAAGAAACTGTCCTTCATGAATTCTCATGAGTCAGTGAGAATGTTTTAATCTTTCAGGGAGGCTTTTGGAGTGTTTTTGAATCATTTTCTCACCTCACTTTGCTGCTGATCTCTAGCCATGATGGAATAATGTGTATTTTGGGAATTAGGTGTTGGGGTTGGAAAATATGTGGCCTGTTCCCTGGAACAAACTGAAGGTAATTGGCACCTGAGTGCGAGGATTAGTATCCTGGGAGAGCATGAGAACATCGGGGTGCTATCTACAAGCTAACTTGGAGGATCTTGCTGAGATGATGTTGGAAATCTTTCTCCACTCTTTTGAGGTGCTAGCTGTATGTGGTGCAGTGGTCAAGAGCACATAAAAGGATAGGGATCATTACTGCTCATTGTGCTTTGTGCTAGATTTGCAGCTTTCATCCTCAATCTGACGAAAGGCTGTGCTGGACATGGTGGATTTCATTATCGATGTCTGCCATGGTGGCTCTGGGTGTAAGAAGTTGTCCTCATTGGCATTCCCAGCAATTGTAGTCAGGTTCCTGTGTGATGGTACACCACCGGCCTCCTGCAGGGGGCAACATCTGTACCTGAAGGAGTGTACCACCGGCCTACTGCAGGGTCAACCCCTGTACCTGCAGGAGTGTAAGGGGACAGGACAACACCTGGCCAGCTGCCAATCAATCGGCCTGAATGGATCAAGCCCCACCCGGTCGGGTGTCAATCACCCTCCGGGATATAAGCCTGCGCCGGCATCCCGAGGCCTCACTCAGAGTTACTGCAGCTATAGCCAACCTTGCTCTGTGGAAGTCTTTGTGGATTAAAGTCTGTTGTACAGTCTTTACCATGTGTGTGTGTCTGATTCTGGCTAACAGCGCACCACAATTTAATCCACAACATTTTCCCACGGCTGCCATGGAAAAACTCCTGAGCGCAGGGAGCCTCGAAGTCGACCCACGCCACCCATAAGCCTAAACACGATTCAAGATCTGGCGGCACGCGGTCAAGGCAATCATCGAGGCATCCTGGACTCGGATGAGGCTGGTCCTATTCCGGTCAAAGCTGGGTCCCCACGCCTTCCATGTACAAGAGCGCAATGGGCACTCTCAAGAACTTGTAGAAGCCCCCCATGAATGAGGTCTGTGCAAGGTACTTCCTCAACACCCGAGCCCAGCAACCCGGGGAGACGGCTGAGTCTTACCTGGTACACTTGCAAGAGTTGGCATGACCGTGTCTGCCTGAACCCGGGGTAGGCACAGAGGAGATCGAGAGGCTGATCTTGGACGCCTTTGTCTGAGGGCTACACTTGAGGTCCATCCGGCAGGAGCTGCTGGAAGATAATATCTACGCCCCGACCAAGACAGTGGAAGTGGTCTGAACCCTGGAACAGCAGCCCTGCACATTGAAGCCTTCGATTCCATTCCCCCAGGCTCCCTCATTGGCCTCTCACACTGCATCTGCAGCCCCAGACCAAGCTGGGGAGAAGAACGTCACTGTGGCAGGTGCTGTGGGTCCTGGTGTGGATCAGACGGACGATTGTGCTGAGACTGCCCAGCTAGGAACCAGTACTGTTCCCGATGTGGCAAGAAAGGTCACTTTGCTAAAGTGTGCCTCGCAAAACCAGTCAGCAGCTTAGTGGCCCTCTACGACCTCCCCAGCTCCCCACCGTACCCCTCCACATGCAAGTGCAGGGTGGCGCCATTATCCCCACTACAACTTCTGCCTTCCTCGACTCCGATGGTGCAGCATCCAGCTCCACCAGCGACGATCACAGCGTGTGCCCCAATCACCTTGACCAGCCCCCACCCTCGTCAGCGCCGCTCAACGAGAACTACTGCGACATCACTTCCGGCTCACGGTGTGACATCACTTCCGGATGACGTAATGACGTCACCGCTGCCGGCCGTGACAATGTCACTTCCCCCGGCACAACAAACATGGCTGGGGAAGGAGGCCCAGCCATGCAGTGGGCCGTCACGTGCTGCCGCCATTTTGTGTTACAAGATCAAACCAACAAACACAAAGAAGGCATATCACACAGGGGTAAAGATGAACAATTATTTTATTAAGAAAAAATTCACCTTCAAACTTTAATACAAAATCCCCCTTTTTATAACAATGCCCACTGGTTACTATGCAAATTCCTATAACAGTGTAAAACTAATAAATTCCCCAGCCTAAATATAACATATGTAATTAAAGTCTAAGTGATATTTCCAACCAGCCCATAGAAAAACTTAGACACAAACCAAACACAAAACACACAAGACTCACAAAACTTCAATCTCAACTGAAGCAAAGATCATAAACAAAATTCAGTTTGTTTGGTAAACTGAAGCCAAAAGATCTTTGAGAGAGAGAGAGAGAGAGAGAGAGAGAGAGAGAGAGAGAGAGAGAGAGAGAGAGAGAGAGAGAGAGAGCACAAAATTCAAAGTTGTCTTGTGTTGCTTGTAAAGAGAGGAACGACTGGCTTGGAACAGATCCTTCTGGTTGCCTTCGGGATGTTCATCCTTTTTGAAATGCCCAACATGCTAATCTGTTCTCCAGACAATGACTTATGCTCTGGGCCTTCTTCCACTGCACAGCACATGTGGCTTAGGCACCAGAAAAGAGGGTGAATTCCAATTTGAACTCAATTATCGCATGATGTCATTTTTGAGCATATAATCCACCTCTTGATCCAACAATCTGCTCTTTTCCTGATTAACTTGGTAAGGATGCTGCTTAATAGGCTTAGCATCACTGACCTCCACATCATGACAAGCCACAGTAGTTCTTCTTGGAACATCTGGGAATATATCCTTACATTTCATAAGTAATGTCTTCATTTCTTCCCTTTATGATTTAGTCAAATGCATTAATTGGTTTCTAAGTTTCGCAAAACTATAGAATTTTCCAGCCTGGGGCTTATCACTTTCTATGCTCCATGACCTTCCACAAAACTTATCTCCTCCTTACTTTCCTCTATAACATGCATCTCAGTTGGAATCCTAGTTTTATCCTTAGTCATTTTCTCAAAGTAAGTTTTAAGCATGTTCACATGATAGACCTGTGTCTCTCTTCGACGATCAGGCATCTCATTTACATAGGTGACCTGGTTAATTTTTTATTTCACTTTATATGGTCCTGAAAACTGAGTTCGCAGAAGGTTTGACTGCATTGGAAACAAAACCAATTCTTTGTCGCCAGATTTAATGTCACTAATTTTTGTTTTTTGATCATACCGAATTTTCATTTTCCCCTGAGCAGTTTTTAAATTTTTCCTTGCCATCTCGCAAGCCTGATGTAATATGTTTTTAAATTTGAAAACATAATCCAACAGATTTGATTGAATATCATTATGTATCCACTGTTCCTTCAACAATAGTAATGGACCCCTGACTTCATGACCAAACATCAACTCAAATGGACTAAAGCCAAGAGACTCCTGAGTTGCCTCTCTAACAACAAACAATAACAAATGGATTCCTTCATCCCAATCCTTATTATTTTCCATGCAATAAGCCCTCATCATATTTTTCATAGTTAAATGGAACCTTTCCAAGGCCCCTTGACTTTCAGGATGATAGGCAGATGATACAATTTGATGGACTCCCAATTCATACACCACCTGTTGAAATATTCCAGACATAAAATTACTCCCTTGGTCCGATTGAATTTACGTTGGTAGGCCAAAGAGTGTGAAAAATTTTAGCATAGTCTTCACAATAATTTTTGCTTTAATGTTTCTCAGGGGATTAGCCTCTGGAAACCTTGAGCTGTGCACATGAGTGTTAACAAATATTCATTTTCTGCTTTGATTTTTGGCAATGGACCAGCACAATCCACTATCACTTTTGAGAAGGGCTCCCTGAATGCAGGGATGGGTTGTAAAGGTGTCACTGGGGGTCCTTGATTAGGCTTGCCCACCAGTTGACAAGTGTGGCAGGTTCTACAAAAGTTCACAACATCCTTTCATAATTTTGGCCAATAAAACTGTTTCCTTATCTTTTCTACCATCTTCTTCACTCCAAGATGCCCTCCCAAAGGTGTACTATGAGCCAACTATAATATTTAATTCCTGTAAGTTTTGGGAATTACAACTTGCCTTATTACCGCCAAGTTTTCACTGGTAGGTATCACTTGTGGTCTCCACTTTCTCATCAATATTCCATCCTGAACAAAGTAACCTACTGGCACAGTTTCAATTTCCTGGTTAGACAGAATCTTATCTCTTATCCCAGCAAGATCAGGATCATGCTTTTGTCTGGCTATTAATTCTTCTCTTGACAACAGCAAAGCAGGATCCTTTGGTTTGTCCTCAATGCTTGCCTCCACTACAGGATCATCACAGACTTTCTCTCCCTCTACCTTTTTTCTAGACATGGCTCTAGTAATGGCACACACAGGGTAGATTTCCAAATACTTTTCAGATTCATAAACCAATGGCTGACTTGTGAGTTTCACTCCAGGTATGACTTTACCCCCTGTTAAATCATTTCTTAACAAAAGAGAAATTCCATTCACTAGCAGACTTGATCTTATCCCTATCGTAACCGGGACATTAACTAAGTCTGATCTCATCACTATTCTATGCAAAGGTATAGGCTCTACTTCACCACCAATGCCTTTAATTAAATACACATCTCCAGTATCGGTCTCCTCACCAAAATTCAAAACGTTGCTTTATCCAAGCGATTGGGCTGCTCCAGTGTCCCACAAGATTTTAACTGGCACTTGATTGGATCCTTCTTTAACCGAAATGAAACCTTCAGTCATGAATGGTTTAAAAATATCCCTAACTTTCTCATTCTGAACACAGGCAGATGGTACCACCTGTTATATAGAGAATTTAGGTTAAAATGACTTAAGTTAAAATGTGATGATTAATCATAAAAAGGGAAGCCAGAACGGACAGGGAGCTTACTAGCAGCCAAGGACAAAAGGTTCTGCTGAATATGTTTTTTTAAACCTATATTTTCATGGTCATAGTGAGAGACATGCAGGAGACAAAAGATTGATAAGAAGGGTGAGAAACAGGATTTAGTGTATGTAGAGTTCACAGCGTACGTAACGAACGTGATAATTAAAAATGCAGTTATACTTAGAATGCTTTTGTAATACTAACCAATTAAAACAGTATTAATAAGAAGGGGAAGGGCAAACAATAAGGGTATAAAAATCAATGCACTGTATGTATCGGGGCTTAACTGGTGAGAAGCCAGTTGAGTCCAACTCTGCAGACTTGTAAATAAAGCTTGTCGTGTCATCAGTTTTAAAGAGACTCATGTGTGAGAAGTTTTATTTCTGACACCACCCCTTTCTCTTTCTTCCTTTTCAGTACAGGACAATTTGCTATTATGTGCCCTGGCTTCTTACAATAGTGGCAAATGACACACAAATTTTTCCTTCACCCATTTCTCTTCCTCTCTTCCTTTACCCTCACTTCTAGATTTTCTTTCTACTCTACTTGGATTATTAGCAGTATTCCTTTGAAAGGTTTTCCCTCATGTCCACTAAGACTCATGGTTTAAAGCATATTCCTCTGCGAATTTAGTTATTTCTTGCCAAGTTTTTATATTTTTCTCTGCCAAGTACACTTGAATATCGTCAGGAACAGAATTTTTTATCTCCTCAATCAGAATGATTTCCATCAATAAATCAAAGTAATTTTCTACTTTCATTGTGGTAAACTACCGATCAAAACACACAACTTTCCTATAAGAAAGATCCAGGTAAGATTGGGTTGCTGCCTTTTATAAATTCCTGAACTTTTATCTATAAGCCTTTGAGACTAGATCATAAGATCGGAGTATAGCCTGCCTTACAAATTCATAATCAGCTGCTTGTTGTACAGTGAGACACGAGTACACCTGTTGGGCTTTCTCTTTGAGAACACTTTGTAGCAGGAGTGACCACTGGTCTGGTGGCCATTTTAAATTTACAGCTACTTTCTCAAAATGCTGAAAATCCTGGTCAATTTCAGCTTCCTCAAATGGAGGAACTAACCTCACTTCTCTACTGACCAGAAACCTCTCCTCCTCACCAGCATGTGGGTTTTGGACTTCTCCCTCTCCTTGGGTTAGGGTCTGCCTCAATTTAGCTAGTTTTAGCTCATGTTTCTGTTCTTTCTCCCTCTCCTCTCTTACGGCAGCTCCTTCCTCCATTTCTGCCTGCTTTACTGCTTTCCATTTGGCTTTCCTTTCTGCCTCTCTTTTTTCCTCTAACTCTAGTTTTCTCAAAGCAAACTTTACTTCCTCTGAAGTTTTCTCCTTTGGAAACTGTTCTAATGCAGCTACTTAAAATACCCCCTTTCCTACATAGTGCTTAACAATCTTTTGGGCAATTTCCTTTTTTTTTCATCCCAGTTCTTACTGTAAGAATTTTCAACTTGCCAACTATAACCATCAGTTCTGACTTTTTAAGCCATTTTTAAATTAACCACTGAAGGGTTCGCTATGAACTGATCAATATTCATAGTTGCTAGTTTTTCTGCTGGTGATTTATACACTCACTGTTTATTTTTAATTTCAAGCTGGAGGTTGAGTCAAACTCAGACAACTGATAACTAAGCACGTCAATCGCCCCTAAAGCTTCCAAATTAGTTTGATCCCATATGATGCCCCAAAATTATGTTACAAGATCAAACCAGCAACCACAAAAAAGGCATATCACACAGGGGTAAAGATGAACAATTACTTTATTAACAAAAATTCACCTTCAAACTTTAATTCAAAATCTCCCTTTTATAACAATGCCCACTGGTTACTATGCAAATTTCTATAACAGTGTAAAACTAATAAATACCCAGCCTAAATATAACATATGTAATTAAAGTCTAAGTTATATATCCAACTAGCCCACAGAAAAACTTAGACACAAAACAAACACAAAACACACAAAACTTCAATCTCAACTGAAGCAAAGTTCATAAACAAAATTCAGTTTGTTTGGTAAACTGAAGCCAAAAGATCTTTGAAAGAGAGAGAGAGAGAGAGAGAGAGAGAGAGCATAAAATTCAAAGTTGTCTTCTTGTGTTGCTTGCAGAGAGAGGTAACACTGGCTTGGTCCGGATCCTTCTGGCTGCCTTCGGAACGTTCATCCCTTTTGAAATCCCAACATTCTAAACTATCCTCCAGACCATGACTCATGCTCTGGGCCTTCTTCCACTCCACAGCACCCCCAGTGGGGGTTTATCATCCAAGTCCAGTATTTTTTTTTCATTTTCTGCAGATGCCTAGTCTGTCTCCCACTCTCTCAGCAGTCCACCTTCACCTTGGGTCTCTAAGGCAAACTGTCATTTTTTAACATAAAACCACACAACACATAGGCCAATACACAACACAGAACTCTGTAACACTTGGGCCAGGCAGCGGCCGACACAGAGGGCCCCTGACGATGATGAGAATGAAGTGGTGAACATGGGCAATGACCAGGCTACCCTACTGACACTCCCCACACCTCCAGACGCCATCGGCTGCTGCACACCGCACTCCACGACCAACATCAATGTGGTCAACGGGGGCGATGACCAGGCTGCCCTACTGACGCTTCCCACACCTCCAGTCATCATCGGTTGCGTACGCCACACCCCATGACCGATGTCGATGTGGTCAACTCAGATGATGACCAGGCTGCCCTACAGACACTCCCCATGTCTCCAGATGCCATAAATCGCTGTGCACAACTGGAGAGTGACAACTCCAACCCTAGACAGTCCTGGCTGCCACCACGCTGACCAGGGACATCCCTCATGACCTCAGACGCTCTATGATGGACATGCAAGTCAACGGACAGGTAATAAAGTGCCTGTTCAACAGTGGCAGCACCGAGAGCTGCATTCACCCAAGCGTGGCCCACTCCCTGAGATTAAAAGTCCATCTCACCACCTGCTCAATTGCCCTTGCCACCAAGGATAAGACTGTTGGTACCCTCAGGCATTGTTCAGCTGATATAACTGTGGGAGGGGAGACATACACAGGGTTCAGGCTCCTAGTCATGCCCAAACTCTGTGGCCCAGTCCTCCTGGGCCTGATTTTTCAGTGCTACCTGCAGAATGTCACCCTTGCCTTTGGGGGCCCCAACCACCACTCACATCAGACAGCACACCAACCTACCAGCCCTGGCCAACCAGCGGCCTCTCCACACTATGCAACAACCCACCAGTGCTCTTCCCACATCTTAAGCTAGGATTCAAGCTGATCACTGCCAGATGTAGGCACTATTGTACTGCAGACAGAGACTTCATCAAGGCGGAGGTGCGATGACTCCTGGCGGAAGGTGTCATAGCCCAGTAACAGCCCTTGGAGAGCCCAGGTCCTGGTGGTCAAAGGGGGAAGTAAGCCGTGGATGGTCATGGATTACTGCCAGACCATTAACCGGTACACCCAACTGGATACCTACACCTTGCCAAGGATTGCCGACATGGTCAATGAGATAAACCACTACCGGGTTTTCTCCATGATTGACCTGAAGTCGGCCTATCATCAAATCCCCATCTACTAGAAGGATAAGCCCTATCCCACCTTTGAGGCAGACGGGCGCCTGTACCAGTTCCACCGAGTTCCTTTTGGGGTCACGAATGGGGTCTCCGTCTTCCAGTGGGAGATGGATCGCATGGTAGACCGGCACAAGCTAAAGGCGACATTCCTGTATCTGGATAATGTCACTATCTGGGGCCAGGACCAGCAGGACCATGATGCTAACCTGGGAAAATTCCTCCAGATGGCCGTGGAGCTGAACCTCACTTAAACAAGGAGTAATATGTGTTTAGCACCACCTGCCTTTCCATACTGGGTTACATCATGGCCCATGGGGTAATTGGCCCAGATCCAGAAAGGATGCACCCATTAAAAGAGCTACCTCTTCCCCTCACGCTAAAGGTCCTCCACAGGTGCCTTTGCTTATTCTCCTATTACTTGTAGTGGGTTCCTCACTTCTCGGACAAGGTCCGCCCATTGGCCCAAGCTACAACTTTTCCCCTCACACCCAAGGCACAGGCAGCCTTCATCCGTATCAGGTAGGACATCATGGACGCCATGAGGCAGGCCGTGGATGAGGACTCCCCTTCTAGGTGGAGAGCAATGCCTCTGAAGTAGCCCTCGGCGCTACCTTCAACCAAGGGGGGGTGCCCCGTCACTTTCTTCTCTAGGACCCTCCACGGCTCTGAGCTAGGGCATTCTGCCATTGAAAAGGAGGCCCAGGCTAATGTGGAAGAGGTCCACCACTGGTGCCACTATCTAACCAGCAGGAGATTCACCCTCCTCACGGACCAGAGGGCCGTGGCATTCATGTTTAACACTACCCACAAGATCAATATCAAGAATGACAAGATCCTGCGCTGGAGAGTCAAACTGGCAACCTACAGCTACGTCATCCAGTACCACCCCAGGAAGTTTAACGACTCCCCCGATGCCCGCTCTCGGACCTGTGCGCTTATGCATGATGTTAGGTTGCAGGCATTGCATGAGTCCCTCTGCCATCCGGATGTCACCAGGTTGTACCATTTCATTAAGTCCCGGAACCTGCCGTATACCATCAGGGATGTCAGGGACATGACCAAGGCCTGCCGGGTCTGCGCGGAGTGTAAACCCCATTTCCTCCACCCGCCCCAAGCCCATGTTGTAAAGGCCACTAGGCCTTTCGAGCGTCTTGGCATGTACTTCAAAGGGCCCCTGCCTTCCAAAAACCAAAACATCTATTTCCTCACGGTAGTGGACAAGCACTCTCACTTCCCTTTCACTATCCCTTGCCCAGACACCTCCATGGTCACGATCATCAGAACCCTGGGGCAGATCTTCACTATGTTTGGCTATCCCACTTTCATCCACAGCAACTGGTTGTCTAGTTTCATGAGTGGCGAGCTGCGCCAGTACCTGACAGCAAGGGGCATTGTGACCAGTCGCAAGACGAGTTATAACCCAAGAGGCAATGGGCAAGTGGAATGCGAAAACGGGTTGTCTCCTGGCTCTCAAGTAAAAACGGTGGGCTGTTGAGTACTGGCTGGAGGCCCTGCCCGAGGCACTCCATACCATTCGGTCGCTGCTGTGTACGGCTACCAACGGGACCTCTCATGAAAGTCTGTTCTCATTCCGCAGGAAGTCGGTGACTGGAGTGTCCCTCCCAGCGTGGCTCACATCCCTGGGACCAGTGCTCCTGCATAAGCACCTGCCCTGGTCGAGCAGATCTTCCTCCTTCATGCAAACTGCAACTACGTCTACATTAGGTTCAGCAGTGGCAGGGGGGACACAGTCTCAAGCAGGGACCTGGCACTTAGCAGGAGCACCCACCACCCCATGGCATCTTTCAGCCCAGGACATCGCCAACTGGTCATATATCCCCATCCCCAGGCAGTTATGGGGCACGCAGAACATCCTTGACGACCAGGGGCCAACTTCAACCCTGGGGGACGAACCTGACCCCCCACCCATCCAATACAACTCTCATACATCGATCCTGGCCTCCTCAGCCACCCCACACGTGGCACCACACCAGTCACACAGACCCCTGCCACCAGCCCCCCCACTTCACCTCCGACCAGTGACCAAGAGCCAGTCCTACGATGGTCACAGAGACCCCGCCAGTTGCTGAAATGTCTCAATCTGTAAGTATAGTAGTGGGTATGATTCCTTGTTACTGCCCCCCCCCCCCCCGGGACAATTTTAAAGAAGGGGGTGAATGTGGTGGTACATCACTGGCCTACTGCAGAGGGAAACCTCTGTACCTGCAGAAGTGTAAGGGGACAGGACAACACCTGGCCAGCTGTCAATCAGTCAGCCTGAATGGATCAAGCCCCACCTGCTTGGGTGTCAATCACCCTCCGGGATATAAGCCTGTGCCGGCCTCCCGAAGCCTCACTCAGAGTTACTGCTGCTACAAGCAGCCAGTCTCTGTGGAAGTCTTTGTGGATTAAAGCCTGTTGTACAGTCTTTACCTTGTGTGTGTCTGATTCTGGCTAACAGCGCACCACATCCTGTTACAGTTTTAAAATGCTCATGTATCTTTCTATCATGTAGGTAGCCAGGTTGGCTTCTCTTTTTACTTCTTCCCATCCCCCCCCCCCTTTGAAATTGTGTTTCATCTGTCAGCAGGTTTTCCACTTGTTATGTGGTTTTATTTAGAGCAAAGAGAATAAATGAACATGCTCATGTGATAGAAAATAAAAACATTTACACCAAATGTCTTCCTTTAAACAGCTTAATAATGGATTATTGATCCTTAATAAGACTATTTTTGTGCCAGGAGTCAATAATGTTCATTGCCTGCTTAACAAGCAGCCTGGCTGTGATTTTTAAAAGCTTGGAGGAGTTGACATTGGACTTGTAATTCCCATTGATACCTCCTCAAATCATAGATTGCAAGTTGTCAAAGAAATCACAAGAACATTGGCTCTAACTAACATGGTGTCTCGATCAGTGGTGTCACTAGGGTTGGTGACACCCAGTGCAGTAACTCATGGTGTCACCCGACACCCCCCCATGGACCTCCTTCCATTCCCAAACGTAGAGAATCTTTAGCAATTGTTTTTGTACTAACGTTACTCATGAATCATAATTCCAATATATATCACGGAATGTAATGGCAATAGTAGTGAGATAAACAACTAGCTTAATTAAAATTACACCTTTAAGTTACAATATCATACGCACAGAATAAATGTATTTACATTTACATAGTTCCATGCGATTGAAGTGAAAATTCAGCAAGAAAACAATACAATTTGAAATAAAAACATTTAAGAACTATATCAAAATTATGTTGGCTTTGATTTTTATCCTTCTTTTCCTTTAATTACTCCTTCCTTCTCAAAACAGTTATTGATGTAGGTTCATAAATACTAATTGTAGAGCTCGTCGAAAGAACCAAAGACTTGTTGATCCAAACCAAGGCTTTTATTAGCAAAAGACAGGAGCTCTTCACAGGTGGCCGACCAGTCCGGAATGATCCGACCTGGCTAGGGACACAACCCTTTAAGGCCCAGACAGTAGGCGTGGCTTAGCTCTCAGCCAATCGCTGTAAGCACAGTCTAGATACTGTAACTATATACACTATATACATTGGTGATAGATCTGTACTATCACATTAATTACCACATTATTTTGTCTAAAACACCAGAAAATTTGATGAAAGCAGTAACTATAAAATCTCTGGCAGCAATGAAAACAACAGCGCTTGCTTGTACCGCGTACAGGCAAAACCACATGATTTGAAGTGGCATTGTAATTGGGTAATAATGACAGCTCTGACTGGAGCGCATTAAAAGCTTCAGAGAGTAAATTAGGATTGAGTTTTAACCTTGAGGGTGTATTTATGCATGTAAGATGGGTTTACAAAATATGTTTTTGTTGTTATAACTAACTGCAGGGAGATTTTTATAAAAAAATAATAAATTTCTGCTGAAACACTGCACAAAACTTGTATGGACTGTCATTTTGGTGGTGTCACCTGGGGTGATCTGCACACCCCACTCTCCCCTAGAGATGCCAGTGGTCTCCATTGTTTTCCACTGAAGTGTAGTTTAAAAAGTTTTCAATCAGAAGATTGAATTTTTGGACAGTATTAAAAGCGCACAAGGTGGTCACAAATAATTAAAAGAGAAACAACACAAAACAGATGGGCACATTTTGCTCCTCCTTAATGTTTAAGAAAAATCCTAATTTACCAATGAATATCTTAAAACCATTAAGGTGATATCCTTAAAAAGTACTCAAATAAAGTGAACTACTCTAACCCAGAAACAATTGTTTTATTTTAAGTGATGGAATCAGATTCACCTGTTAAAGAATTCAAAACTTTGCTGGTGAGATGCAACTACTATGAATACTTAGATATTGTGTATTTAATGCATCTACTGTAGTGTGGATTGTGGAAGGTCATGTGACCTCTCCATCTGGAAACTGGTTGTAATGTGGATTGTGGGGGATCATGTGACCTCTCCGACTGGAAACTTGTCGAAACTCATCTCATCTGCCAATCAAGGGTTAGATCTACCCAGATGAGGTTGATGCATGATTGGCCGTTGTAGCTGATATGTGATTGCTTCTCCAGGTACCAACCAATAGTTATATCTGTCCACAGGTGAGGCTGACACGTGATTGGTCTTCACATGCCCTGCATTGAAAAAGCAGTCCGTGGAGATCTCCCTTTCTCTCTATCTCTGTTCTTGCTGCTGCAAGGAAATGATCACTGAACTCTAGTCTGCAGGCTACAGGCAGCTCTGGAGTGCTGGCTGCAATGGGCCCGTCCTGGATCCACATCGTGGTTGATACGGGAGTCCAGGTTCATTTGATATACTTTCTAGTTGCAATCAATTTATTGTTCATTAGTGTGCTGTGTCTGTGGATGGATGTGTTTAACCCTTGCATACCCAATTGGGAGTTGAGAATGTTTAGCAGTAATTTATGTGCACCTGATGTGTAGTAATTTTTAAATTATTTTAGGTTCATCTGAAGGTTGTGTGGCCTTTTGTGAATGGTCCTGTGCATAAATAAAGACCACTGTTTATAAATAACATGTGTCAAGCCTTGATTCTCTTTGATTCTAAACATAGCATTCATATTGTCTTTAATGAATTTGATACATTTTAAACAGCTTGCTTCCATGCTCATTACAGTAAATATTTTGGTACTATGCAACCGAAGAGAGTCCAGATTTTTATGTTGGAGCAAATAGATTGATGGGTAGAGTGAAACAAAGTTGTAAAGTCAATGAATTTTTTGTTTTTATTTTTGATAATTCAGAAGCAGATTACAAAATCTTTCAAAGTCAATGGGCATCCTTTCAATTTTTGACCCTGTTGTAATGAGGAATAATGCTATAAAGAATATTCTTTGCAGTCATTGGATGAAATATTAAGAACTCCTTAATGTTTTCCCTCCACTATCTTTATGATCAATAAAACTGGACAACAATTCTTGTCAAATGGTTTGCTTCCTTGAATAAAAAAGTTGGGATTATGATAGACAACTTCAAACTGAAAAAAACGATAATTTCAGAGTTGCTGTATTTCAGAGGTTGTAAGAGAAAGTTGGAGAAACTTTCAACATGTGAAATTCAATAATGATGCTGACGTGAGTTCAACTGACCTAAAGGTGCTATGCCGCTGATGTCTGATTTTACTCTGTGTAGAGCTCATCGAAAGAACCAAAGACTTGTTGATCCAAACCAAGGCTTTTATTAGCAAAAAACAGGAGCTCTTCACAGTTGGCTGACCACTCTGGAATGATCCGACCTGGATAGGGACACAACCCTTTAAGGCCCAGACAGTAGGCGTGGCTTAGCTCTCAGCCAATCACTGTAAGCACAGTCATTACACTCTAGATACTGTAACTATATACATTGGTGATAGGTCTGTACTATCACACTCTGTATCTGATGCCTCTCGTGTCAGTGTCCAACATGATCGGCCAAAATTGATGGATTCTGGTTGCTCTGATATTGCTTTTACGAGGTCGCAATTTCCTGGTGAAACATTACACCATGTTCATTACTGACTGCACCAAGATCAGCAGGGAAGAGGTCCAAGTGTGACTGCAGAAAATTAATTGCTATTGTTAAGTACATTCATTATGCTATTGCCTGAAGAACATGTGCATCAACATGCTTTCAATTGACATCAGTGTAATGCACAGCATCTGTATATGTGAACTGCTTTTATAGCCTGTCTACATCTATCCTGACTAAGCATGCCCAGGCCAACAACAACATTTGAATAGCACCTGCACTGAGTGCATGCCCAGGCATGCTTGAACTGACCAAAATAGGTTGCTTTGTGGCCATACACAAGTAAACTTGAAACACGACAGTAAATCACAAATAAAAATGTTATAGAGTACAATTCTGTTTATCCAAAATCAGACTCTCTGAAATCCTCAGTTACCTGAATATTTTAAAAAATTTGGATAAATGAGGATACCAGAAATCCACATTTTTTAAAAAACTTTTTTTTATTACCTTTTTTTTTTTCTTTTAAGAAATCCACATTTATCTGAATTTTTTTGGACCCCAAATGTCTGGGGACATTGGGCTCCCAGTAGCGGCTGCATCGGACCTCAGGCTCGCGGCAACAACGCGGAACTCAAGTTCCCAGGCAGGAGCGGGACCCTTGGGCTCATGGCACAACCGGGGCCTCAGTGGGGAGGTGTCGATGATTGGCAGTGGCCAGCAATTTTTAGTGAGAATTAAACATGATTTTAATGCTTAAAATGCCTTCCCTTGTTGTGTTTAAACACTGTTACAAGTAATTTGCTAAATGACCGGTCCTCTGAAAAGAAAACATTTATCCAAAATGGGCCCAGTCCCAACGCCTTTTTCGGATCATCGAAGTTGTACTCTATCTAAAAAATGGAATGGGATAGGAAAACTTTAAGGTGATTTTTCGAATCAGCAGCCCAAAATCTATAAAATAACCCAAATGCATTCAGGAAGCAAAATCTTCCAAGTCCCAGAGTTATCTGAAAATTATCACATTTCAGTTTACAAATTAGCAGCTGCATTTCCCCCATTTTTAAACAGTGACCAATGGCTCATCATTGGATTGAACTCTCCTTGGCATGTCTCTGAGAAAGTGAAAGACATTACACAAACCCTTCTTCTTTCTTTACACTGTTTTTTAAACATTTTCAGGACATTGAAAAATGAAGCCTTATTAGGTCCAACTGAAAACATCCAGGCTTTAAGATAGACCCCCGGTTGTGTTATGTCGTAGTTATCTGCAAGTGTCCTCAGCAGTCAAATTGTAGTGTTCAGGCAATGCCTGTAATTTCATGCATTTAGAGGCTGAGCTCCAAGCCTTTGAATCATTCACAGTTGTAGAATAAGATTTTGTGTTCAATGACCAAGATGTTCTGACAGCTTCCCCTTGTCGTTTCTCTATATAGGATTAGAGTGAGTCATTTACATGACAGATCATTTTCATATCTCAGCAGACACAAGTTCACAAGGGAAATGGATCATGTGAATGTTTAGGGCAGATAAATCCAAAACTAGATTGCATGGATCTCAGGTAAGAACAAAAGGATCCAAGTTAGACATCCTGTATTTTCATAAAACCCAATAGCAGGCCTGTTCAGGCCATGGGCCCCGTACCTCCCAATTACACCTACACCCTGTTTCGTTTTGAATAGTGGGAAGGAACTGGAGCACCCGGAGGAAACCCACACTCACACAGAATGTGCAAGCTCCTTTCAGACAGTGCCCGATCCTGGGTCGCTGGCCCTGTAAGAGCATTGTGATAACCATGCTTCCTTGTAAGAGATTGTGGGTATTTCATCAAAACAATCTTGGAGCAAATGTTGAACATGTGAGGATAAGCACCAAGATCAAGTCAATGTGGACAATGGGGAGAGAAGTGACAATTCATGGAGGCCAGGAAATAGAGCAAGAGGTTGATGCCAGACTGAACCTGCTAGACTGCAAATAAAAGGATATTAACTTTAGAGCCAGCATTTATGTCACAGGAAATAAATATCTTTCTGATGACAGATATCTAGCCATTTCCACTCTTGAAAGATCTAGAACAAGAGTTTATGAAAAATCAATCCAAGCACACAATTCTTTTCAGCGAGTTAATGGAAGAATTCCCTTGATGTCTCTTGCAGGTAATCAATAAACCATAAATGCGAATGACTTATATTACTGACTGAGATTGAAGAAGACAAGATTGTTTGCAGCTCAGGGGAGCTGTGAAGGATGCTCTAGACCTACCGCTTCTGTGATTTCAACTAATATCTTTCCTCTTCCATCATGTAACCTCTCACTATAGCTTTAATTGATAGCTATTACCAGAAATCTGATTTTTCTACTGGGTCTCTTGGGTTATATCTTCAGTGTGGAAATGTATATCTCATTGAGGATACCCATTCTCAAGTAAATCAGCATTTTTCTGATCTACGCCGGTAATGTGTGGAAACTGCAGGCATCCCAATGGAGAACAGGCAGTGGGATTTGGGTGTGCAAAGTTAAAGGTTCCATTATTGTCACATAATACCACATTTAGAATGAAATTCCTTAACTCTACTGTAAAGAAGACAGAGAGCCACCACTTTGTCCAGCGCTCCTCAAAGAAACCTACAGCACCTGATGTTCCAAGGTGGTTTCCCCTCCAAGTACTGTGATTAGTCAATTACTTTTTAATTCAATGAAGACTCCTCCAACTTCTAAACATGTACCCTCAAGGCTGATACTCAGGTAGATGGTGTGGTGAAGAAGGCATTTGGAATGTTGGCCTTCATAAATCGGAGTATTGAATTCAAGAGTAGGGAGGTTATGATGAAATTGTACAAGGCATTGGTGAGGCCAAATTTGGAGTACTGTGTACAGTTTTGTCACCAAATTATAGGAAAGATATAAACAAAATAGAGAGAGTGCAGAGAAGGTTCATGAGAACGTTGACAGGATTTCAGGGTCTGAGTTACAGGGAAAGGTTGTGCAGAATGGGGCTTTTTTTCTCTGGAGCATAGAAGATTGAGAGGGGACTTGATAGAGGTGTTTAAAATTTTAAAATGGACAGACAGAGTAAATGTGGATAGGCTTTTTCAATTAAGAAAGGGGGAGATTCAAACTAGAGGACATGGTTTAAGATTGAAGGGGGAAAATTATAAGGGGAACATGAGGGGAAATTTCTTTACGCAGAGGGTGGTGGGGATGTGGAATGAGCTTCCGGCAGATGTGGTCGAGGCGGGATCATTGGTTACATTTAAGGAAAGACTGGATCGTTACATGGATAGGAGGGGACTAGAGGGGTATGGACCGGGTGCTGGTCAGTGGGAGTAGGAGGGTGGGGATTTGCTACGACATGGACTAGTAGGGCCGAACTGGCCTGTTCTGTGCTGTAAGTGGTTATATGGTTATATGTTCAATATACAACTCTTCATGGCTCTGGAAGTACAAGACATCTCTCCACAGGTGTTGCCTTACCTGAGTTTTTCTAGAATGCCTTTTAAATTTACATTTCACCCGCTGCAGGTCAGATGCAATTCTTGCTGCGCTGTCACCTACTGCAAGTAAATGCAAGCATCCTTTTTTTATATATAGTGTTGGGTGAGACAAGAACTAGAGAACAAGGTGAAATGCTTAAAGGAAGCATTAAGGCGAACTTCTACAGAGAGAGAGAATGGGTAGAATGAGCTGCCAACTGAAATGGTGAATGCAGGCTCAATTTTGATATTTAAGAAAAATTTGGACAGGTACATGGATGGGATGGATATGGAGGCAATGGTCCAGCTAAAGGTGATTGGGACGAGGCAAAATAATAGTTGGGCACGGACTAGATGGGCCAAAGGGAGTGTTTCAATGCTGTAGGGTTCTATCTGGTGCCAGCTATCATCGGCTACCCTGTTGATGGTCGTGCCACACCAAAGCAAGACTTGATTTCATGAGAGGTCAGTGCCAGGTTGTGACAACTGATTGAAGCCATATGATGGGTTCCTCCAATCAGTGAGGTGTTTTAATAATATGATGGTTCCCAAGAACCACACCACAGCTTTAGTATAGATAATTAGCTGTAATTGGACTTGAATCCACATCCTTCTGATACAAGTGAGAGCTCTTCCATTTCAGCCAAGCCATCACCTGGTGGAAATGCCATTACACTGGACAACATTTTTTTTTTAATTTGCTTACTGAGAAAAAAAAATGAGGATTATGATAGACAGCTTCAAGCTGAACACAAATTTAATTTCATATTTGCTGTATCATGTAGGAAGTTGGAGAAACATTAACTTTTATTGTATTTAGAATGTTTAATCACAAAATGATGCCAATGCATTGAGTCAGTTCAACTGACGTAAAAATGTTTTGCCTCTGATCTTCATTTGTGCTCAGCATCTGATGCCTCTCACGTCAGTGTCCAACAATAGTCGGCCAGTATTGATGGATTCCAGTTGCCCTGATGCCATTTTTCCATGGTTGCAATATCCAAGTGCAGTGGTGGTGCAGAAAGTGTTTCAGAATACCAAATTTAGCCAAATTTGTGAGATGATATTATATTCTGCAAGTGATGTGTGGGTTCTTCTACCATTATGTTGTGCTGACTTTCTTTGCCACAGCAACAGGGGTAGCGGTTAAGGGAACACTGTTACAGAGCCAGCAACCTGTGTTCAGATCCTGTATTGTCTGTCAGGAGTTGTACTTGCTCCCTGTGCCTGTGTGGGTTTCTACGGTTCCCTCCCCCTCTCCAAAATTGTATAGGTTGGGGAAGGGGGGGGTGTGCTGTAGGTGAATTGGGCGTAATTGAGCAGCACAGGCTTGTGGGCTTAAAGGATCTGTGGCTGTGGTACAATGCCCTGAAGGAGAATATTTGTCTGTGCATTTTCCTATTCTAAGACTCATGAATCTGTCCTCTGTTCTAATAGTAATACATGTTGAAAACAAATTATTTCTGAAACTGGTCTTCTTATGAAATACAGGTTCAAATCACAATCAGGTTTCCTCCTGTACATTATACAATTATATTCAAAATAATTTTTAAAATAAGAATTCCCACCTTGGTCCTGAAAGGTTCTGACCTGAAGCACTGTGCATTTCTCTCTGAAGGTGAGTCTCTCTTGATTTTCATTGGTTATTCAAGATTGCAACACCTGCAATCTCTCATGTCCCTTTGAATCGTGGAACTGCGTAGGACTGATAGCGGGCAATGTCCTGTTGAACTGTAGTTGTCAGTCAACTCAATATGAACAATGCCCTGGATTAACAGTTGATGGTAAGCAAATGAATGTTTCCAATCATTACACTGAGACATGGCTGCAGTTTTCTTGCACTTGAATGATTGATGATTGCGAGATGTAACATATTTTTGAGATTTCCTGTCATATTTTAAGTGTAACATGTGATATTGAAGATACACATTCTGCATTCACATTCAGACTTCTTCCCTGCTGATCTTGGTGCAGTCAGTGATGAACATGGTGAAAGTTTTTAACAGGACATTGCGACCATGGAAAAATGGTTATCAGGGCAACTGGAATCCATCAATGCTGGCCGACTATTGTTGGACACTGACATGAGAGGCATCGGATTCAGAGTACAAATGAAGATCAGCGGCAAAACATTTTGAGGCTGAACTCATACAATGTGTCAGCATCATTATGCAATTAAACATGCTAAATTCAATAAAAATCAGATTTAATATTTCTCCAACTTCCTATGTGATCCGGCAAATCTGAAATGATATTTGTTCTTCAGCTTGAAGTTATCTATCACAATCACAATTTTTTTTTCAGGAAGCAAACTTTTTGGGGAAAAAAAATGCTGGCCAGCATTATTTAATGTTGCTGTGGCCATTATAAAAATAAAGGGATATCAAACCAAATTTAAATCGGGCAGAAGCACTGAATACATCATTCCTTGTAGCCTGAAGTCGGGAGAGAAAAAAGTGATGGGGTATGCATTAGCCCTGTATTTATGTGAATACTGGCATCTACTAAAGGGAAACGTGTAGCTTTCACCATTAAATCTTGGCAGGATACTTAATTATATTTCTCATTTCCTCTGGAAAATGTATGCATTTTTAATTGCCAAAATTCTTAGCTAATGACTTTTTTTTTCAATTCTTATTTGATTATTGTTTCTTACCCCAATAGTGCAATGAACTTGTAGCTGAAAAGACAGCTGGATGAGGGTCCCCACAGAGGAGCCACAGCTCAGCCATATGTTGTTGCATTTCTGGAAACCCTGAGATCATGTAAAAGATTGATAAGGTTGTTAATTTATTGTTTGTTGCCCAAAGCAATGTCTCATCCTTTATAGCTATATGCATCATATTATGATAAATTATGAATCTATTATCCAGTAGATTAGTTAACTTGAGTCATTAACCTTATCCGTTAGAGAAGAAAGTAAGTTGTCGGCATGGGAAAGCAAAGCATTGCAATGTAATTTGTGAGACGTACAACATTTCTCTTTGTTAGCAGAATTCCATGTAATTCGAGGTTCATATTTTTCAAATACAGTCTGAGTTGATGAATAATTTCTGTTATAGATCATGGACTAAACAGAGATATAACATGCACGCATTATGATGAATTTTGCTGGAGAATTTTGTAAAAAGTCAGCGAACATCGAGAATACACTTCTCGTCCAAAATAGCATGCATACAAATTAGTTCTTTTTTTAAATGCAGAGCATAAAAAGAGATGGGAGACCATTTGGCCCATGAAGCCTCAGCCAGCTCTCAGGCGTTCCCATCAGTCCCATTCTTCCACAGTTGCCTGCAGCCTCTTCTCTCTCACATGCCCATCAACTTTCCTCCATTCTCCTGGCACTCTTCCTCTGCAGACAACAGGCAATTTATTGTCACCAACGATCCAACTACCACAAATCTGGGACATGGGAGGAAGCTCTCATGATCATGGCTAGAATGCCCAAACTCCATATAGACATTATGATAAACAGGGAAGTCTGCAGATGCTGTGATTGTTGTGCAATGCACAAAGGTGCTGGAAATAAACTCCTCATCGATAAACGTTGGGTAATCTACTGAGTTGCTCCAGCATCTTTGTGTTTTACATCAAGTTCTCTTTTAAAATAAAACTAGACTATTCCCATTTTAATTCTCCCCCCAACCACATCAGACTTACCTCTGATCCTCAAAATGTTGCTCCTTCTCTTTACTTTGACCAACATTTTTTTGACTCTTTTACCCATATACTTTATATTCAAACCAAAGGACATAGTTTGGATTTCTTTGCAAATGCAGCTTCACCCATATCCCCCAGCTCCCGCTCTATCTATCTGAGTGCCAATCGCACTCCGTCATACATGGGGCCAGTCGCAGGCATCTTAGCGGGGTTCCCTGAGTCCGGGCTTCTCTGCTTTTCATCTTGCCTCTGGGTGCCCTGGTTGGAGTCGTCAGAATAGATTGACTCTAGTCCTAGCTGGTGACACTAGCTGCTATCAAGGTTTTTCACTGCTGATCACCAGCCCTGAGTTCTCTCTTTCTTATTGCTGATGGGGGCTTTTGTTATATCTTCGCCGTAGCTTCCAAGAAACCTCTCTCCAATTGACTGGCAAGATTGAAGGGCCTCTGTTATTCACTTAAAAGAATATTGAGTTTGAGTGGAAGCTTGAAATATAACTGTAATGTGATCAACAACCACAAGCAGACACAAAACAAGAGGTTAAAGGCTTTAATATTCTAAAATATCAGGCATGTCTCTATTTTCTGCTGGCCTGTATCCAAGGCTGATATAGAAGGAGAATCTTACAGGGAGGAGATACAGGGTCAGAAGTGGGCCAGCCTGGGCAGCCTAGTGAGGTCACACCTGCACTACAGTGTTCCACCACAATAACCCTCCAAGTGAGTCCTCCAAGGACAGGAAATCAAGGCTCCATTCAATTATTGTTTCTCTCTCCCTAGACCTGAATATGTGTTAAATCATGGACCAAACATCAATAATACTTGTTCTTGCTGCAAAGTAACCTACCTGTGAGCTCAGACTACATTCAGACAGAGAATTGTTGGAGTATCTTGGCAAATAAGATGGTAGCCATCAGTAGAAACTTTTCCAGACAGCTTAGACTACATGTGTGGCCCAGACACCTCAATATAGTAGAGTGTATCTATAATACAGTGGATTGTATTTTCAACTGATACAAGAAGAGGTTATATAAGTGGAAACATACTTATAATTCCCTGCTCTTTGTTCTGATGCATTTTGCTTGGTACATCAGATTTTACCCACACTTGGAGAACTGTGCAGTAACCAACAAACTCATTAAGCACATATCTTTGGGAGGAACCTGTGTGGTTAGAGGGTGACATGATAGGCAGCCTCCAGACAAACTACACCAGAGGTCAGGATTCGAACCCAGGAGCAATATGGCAGCTCTCATCAGTGAGCCATTGTACTGATCCATTTCCCTTCATTTGCTGTAGATGCAAGAAAAATCATTCTCTGAAAGCATAACCTAAACTCAAATCAAGAAATATGCTCAGTGCTATTAAATGAAGTAATGTGTTATTAAAGGGTAAGTTGCATTACGGTCTGGTATGGGGCCACCAACACCTCTAACCAGAAAGACCTCCAAAGTGTAGTGGATATAGCTCAGTACATCACAGGAAAAACTCTCCCCACCATTGAGAAATTCTCCACAAACTCCTGAGGAAATAAAGCCACTGACATGCTTTCTTCACGATGCCATTAGTGTGTTGGGTCCAGGAAAGATCTCCCTCTCCACCTCTGATTCCCTCTATGATAGCTGGATTGTATACCCCCTCTGGCTTTCCCTTCCTGAAGTCAACAATCAGCTCCTTAGTTTTGGTGACATTGAGTGCGATGTTGTTGTTGGAGCACTAATTGGCCAAGTTTTCAATCTCCCTCCTGTATGCTGACTCATCACCTCTCTTTATACAACCCACTACCATGGTATTGTGGTATTAAAAGGGAAAATGGAAACAGGTTAGTTGCTTTAATTTTTTTTTCATGAGATCAATTGTTCATTCATATTGCAAACAGAAAGTCACATGGATTCCCACCAAAAAATAAAATGCTGCCTCATTCGTTTATTCTCTCTCCCCTGACATTCACTTCATTATCTGAATAACTACAATGATATAGCAGTTAGTGCTGCTATTTCACAGCTCGCAGACCCCAGAGTAAATCCTAACCACAGGCGTGGCCTGTGTGGGGTTTGCATATTCTGCCATGTTGGCACGGGTTTCTTCCGGATGCTCCAATTTCCTCCCCATCCTAGTGCTGGACTGGTGGATTAATTGGTCACTATCAATCACCCCTTGGTGAAGGTTGATGACAAAATTAATCAAATAGTTGCTGGTTATGTGTGACAGGGAAGGAGGTTGTGAATGGCGCTAATTCCAGGAACACACTATGGATCTACCTGATGGGTCAGAGTGTTTCTTTCTCAAGTTTCAACTCTACAAATTGATGGTGAGGCCACATTTAGAATATTGTGTTCAAAGCTGGTCACTTCATTATCAAAAGGATTTGGAAGCTAACAAGAGGGTGCAGAAGAGATTTACCAGGGTTTTTGCCTGGAGTGGAAAATAAGTCTTATGAAGCAAGGTTAACGGAGCTAGGGCCTTACTCTTTGGAGTGTGGAAGGATGAGAGCAGACTTAATAAGCATCTACAACATTCTGGTAGGCATCCATTAGGTATGCAGCCAACACTTATTTTCCTAGGGCAGGAGTGACAAACACCCGAGGACATGTGTTCAAAGTGAAGGGAGGGAAGGTCAAGGGAGACCACTGCAGTAAGTTTTTTACACAGAGAGTTGTGGGTTCCTGGAATGCCTTGCTGGGAATGGTGGTGAAGGCTGAAATATTGGGAGTATTTAAGAGACTCTTAATTAGGCACATGGACCAAAGAAAATTGGAGGGTTATAAGTTAGGAAGGGTTTAGTTTTTGTTGATAGGAATATATAGGTTGACACGACATTGAGGGCTAAATGGCCTGTATTGTGCTGTAGTGTAGTGGCAGGGATTCATACTAGTGGATGAATTCATTACAGTGATATGTATCACACTCTAAAGGTTAAAACCTTGTGTTTTTGATTCTTAGTTAATTTTGTGCCTGTCTCTTTAAGGAAGAGTATTGTTTGTAGTGTTACCGTAGTGATGATGATGTAATATGTCATAATATCCACGCAGACTAAGAACTTGCATCTCATTCTCCGATGAACTTTGAAGCTTGAGATACTTTTCTTTAAATTTGTCTTATTTCATCTCATTTCTTTTGTATATCTCTTTAAAGTTGAATATTGTTATGTCCTTAAATATTGCTGAATGCTTTGTTTACACATCATTAGGAAAATCTTAATGCAAAGTTAAGCAAATTGTTTATCCATTTTATCAATGAATTAAAGCTACATAAAGCTGCATCTACAAAGTTTGATTTATTGCATTAATAAGTAATAATTTGGAATATTGTCCCCACATTTCCTTGAAGATGACGACACATTTTGAAATTAGGATATATTAGAACTTGGAAAGTGTCATCTATACAGACAAATAGACAAACAGATTTATTTGATATCATAGACCTTGTGAGATGCCAAAGAAAGATGAACAATTCTTGGCCTATTAACTTGTGCCAGTAAAAGCAATTCACAGTGATGATAAGTTATCCCTAATTATGGCATTTTTTTAACGGTCCCTTAACAGCACTAAAATATTTGAGATTCCCTTTTAAGGAATTACTGATCTTTTAAAATTTCAATTAAGGTAACAGGCCATTTCAGCCCATGAGTCTGTGCCGCCCAATTTACACCCATTAACATATAACCCTCGGTATGTTTTGAACGGTGGGAGGAAACCGGAGCCCCTGGGGAAAACCCCACGCAGACACGGGGAGAATGTACAAATTCCTTACAGACAGCACAGGATTCGAACCCCGGTCCTGATCACTGGCGCTGTAATGGCGTGCCAACCATGCCGCCAGCACTTTTTCTTGCACTCAATTTGTCATCCAAAGCTGAATGATACATTTTCTTGAAGCTAGATGTTGGACAGTAAACATTGTGCAATGACTTAGTTTTAGTCCTTAGAACCCTTGGATGTAAAAATAATTGGTGTCTCTTTAAAAGCTTTTCCTGTAACCTCTGTCCAATATTCTCCAATGTAATAGTTATTTAAAAGTCTAATATATGCTGGCATTGTCGTGATTAATAGCTATTGGTATGCTTAAGGAGAGCCCTAAATGTTGTTTTGTACTTAGGGACTTTTTGAATATTTTACTTATTCAACATTTATAATATCAAGAAATTAACTATATTATACCATAGTAACATAATAAAATGTTAACAAATATATGCTGAAACTATAAAAAACTAAAAATTAAAATAAAAAAACTAACAACTACAATTAAAAACTAAATCCTTATTAACTCACCCTTCCTCCTAAACTAATCTAATCCCAAAACTAAAATATATTGGTATTGCATTATAAAATTATTACAAATAATTAATTTGGATTGCATCAGAGACCTTGAAAACATCATAAAATTATTATACCTTCAGGGAAAACTTCACTGATCAGGAAAAAAAATAAAATCATAATTTTAATTTCATTATTTTAGCATACGGACCCCAAATTTGCAAAAATAAAGAATTAAGTTATACATTTTTTTAAAAAATGGAATACTACTTTGAATCTCAGCATGCCACCTATCTGATGTTAATGAAACATCAAATTTCCATGTTACAGTGAGAGATTTCCTTGCTATTACTAAAACCAACTTAACAAATTTTAATTGAAAATATAACTATATAACCATTTATAGAGCCATGTCGGCCTTTCGAGTCTGCACCGGTTCACTAGAACGACTCCACTAGCTCAAACCTCGCACTCTCCACCAATAACCCTCCAACCCCCTCACCTCCATGTACACATCCATCCTTCTCTTAAATGACAGAAGGGACCCTGCCACAATGATCTCATTTGGAAGATCATTCCATTCTGCCACCACTCGCTGAGTGAAAAAGCCACCTCTAATATTTCTCCTGAAGTTTTGCCTCCTTATCCTTAACTCATGGGCTCTTGTTCCAACCTCACCTGCCCTCAGGGGGAAAGAGTTTGTTTATGTCTAGTCTATCAATTCCTTTCATAATTTTAAATACCTCTATCAAGTCCCCTCTCAGTCATCTACATTCCAATGAATAAAGTCCCAGTCTCCTTAATCTTTCCCTGTAATCCAGATGCTGTAAGCCAGGTAACATCCTTGTAAACCTTGTCTGCACCCTCTCCACCTTATCTATATCCTTTCTATAATTTGGAGACCAGAAATGAGCACAGTACTCCAAACCTGGCCTCACCAATGCCTTAAACAGCTGCAGCATCACCTCCCAGCTCCTATACTCTATATTATGATTTATGAAGGCCAGCATACCATATGCCTTCTTAACCACCCTGTCTACATGGGAATCCACCTTCAGAGAACTCTGTACCATAAACCCCCAGGTCTCTTTGCTCCTCTGCGTGCCTCAATGCCCTCCCCTTAACTTGATATGTCCTATTCTGGTTATTTTTACCGAAATGCAACACCTCATACTTTTCTACATTGAATTCCATCTGCCATCTTTCAGCCCACTCTTCCAAACAAACCAAATCCTTCTGTAATCCAAGAAAATCTATCTCACTATCCACCACACCCCTATTTCCGTATCATCCACATATTTGCTTACCCAGTTAACCACACTCACCTCTAAATCATTAATATAAATGATAAAGAACAAGGGACCCAGCACCGATCCCTGAGCCACCCCACTTGTCACAGGCTTCCTATCTGACAGACAGTTGTCCACCATGACTCTCTGCTGTCTATCTCCCAGCCACCTCTGAACCCATGCCACAATCTCTCTACTAATTCCTAGTGACTGAACCTTCCTTATATAACCTTCCATGCGGAACCTTATCAAAAGCCTTACTAAAATCCAAATAGATCATATCAACCACTCTACCTTTGTCACTTTTGTCTCTTCCTCAAAAAACTCAACAAGGTTCATCAAACATGACTTTTTTACAAACCCTTGCTGGGTGCCCCTAATCAATCCCTGCCTATCCAGATATGTATATATGCTACCTTGAAGGATACCCTCCATAACCTTCCCCACCACCGAGGTCAAACTTATTCGCCGGTAATTACTTGGCCTACACCTACTGCCTTTTTTTGAACAACGGAGCTACATTTGCAACTCTCCAATCCTGTGGCACCACTCCCTCCTCCAGTGATCTTTGAAAAATCACTGTCAGTGCCCCTGCTGTTTGTTCCCTGACCTCTCTTAAAGTCCTGGGAAAAATCCCATCGGGACCAGGAGACTTACCCACCTGAATTGACCCTAGAAGCTCCAAAACTCTTGATTTACTAATCCCTATTCTCTCCATAACTAAGCCCTTTGCCTCTCTTATCTCATATAGCCCAATGATCCTTTCCCTCATGAATACACACGAGAAAAAAATGTTCAATATTTCTCCCATCTCATACAGTTCCTGACATCATTCACTGGTCTCATCATCCAGTGGACCTATTCTATCCTTAACCCTCCTTTTACTGTTCACATATCTGTAAAAACCCTTAAGATTCACCTTCACCTTATTAGCTATGGACATCTCATACCTTCTTTTTGCCTTTCTAATTTCCCTCTTAAGGTTCTTCCTGCAATCTAAGTAATGACCATACATCTCCTCAATCCCTTGTTTTTTAAAAATATTTGGTATAATTTCACCAGAAAACTTTGAACCTTTCATCTTCCCTTTCAGCCTGACTGGAACATAAATATCCTTTACTCTAAAAATCTCTCCCCTAAGTGCCCCCCAAATTTCCTCTACATCCTTTCTGGCAAAAAGATCAGCCCACATAAATCTCTGCAAATTGCTTCTCATTTCTCCAAATCTGCCTTCCCACTTGAAGACCTTCAACCTCAGACCCAACCTATCCCTTTCCATCATTAAGCTAAAGCTAATGGATCCATGATCACTGGATCAGAAGTTCTCTCCAATGCTTACCTCCGTCACCTGCCCTATTGCATTCCCAAACAACAGATCTAACACCGGTCCCCCTCTAGTTGGCGTCTCAACATATTGCTGACAGCGAAAATTTAGGAGTGACACTTGCAAAATTTCCTAACAAATGTATTTCAGGATTTAAAAGAAAATTAACTCCCATTATCTGTTGCAAAATTTACTAATAGAAACCCAAAAAGGGTGGACCTTTGAGCAAGACCACATAGAATGAAGAAAAGTTCCAATTTCTGTTCCTCATCTAAAACATTGATCCAATAAGTCCGAGCTCCATGTATGTAGGGTTAATATGCCCACATGGACAAATGGGATATCCAAAGGAAATGCCTAAAAATGCGAGATCATGTACAGTGCGGGCTTCAGGAGTATGTGAGGCAAGGACCGACACATGCTGTGACATGAAAAATTGTAATTTCTCACTTATTTGATATATTTGCTAACGTTAAGCAAAGATAATGTAGAAGTGTGGTTTGAATGAATCAACAACACTTTTAGCATTCACTTTCACAGCAATTGTGTAGCCCAATTGTAGTTCAGTTCCAAAGTAGCCTTGGGCTCCGGTTTCCTCCCACAATTTGAAAAACATCAGAGGGTGTAGATCAATTGGGTGCAATATGAATGGCATGGATTCATGAACTGAAATGACCTGCTATCACATCGTATGTTTTCATTTAAAAGTAAATTAAAAATTAAATAAGTAAACAACATATTTGCAAAATATTCATTTACTCCTTATTTAAGTGGAATTTAATCATGATAAGTGTGAAGTTGAATTTATTGTTATGAGCCCAGAGGACCCCAAAATCCAGCAGCAATAGAAATTCATCAAGGCAAATGGTTACTTCAACAAAAGTTACCTTTAATTATCTTTAAACATGAAAACAGGGTCAAACTTTAACTTATTACTATTAACTTAACTTATTCCCCCTCCTAAATCTAAACACACATGTATGTAATGTGTATATAAGTTCAAAAAAAGTTCTTTGATTCAAAATCCAATCTTACCTCTCACTCCTCCAAATTCAGGCAATTCTGACACTGTGCACAGAATTTAACATTTATCAAGTTCACCGGGCTTTGGTGCTTAAAAGGTAAATGGTTACCACTCAGGAAGGCTATTGTCAGTTTTCAGAGAGAGATTTGTTGTCCTTCTGATCAGCCACGTCAATTTCTTGCTGAAGAAATTTGCCCCATCAGGGTTTTCCAGAAGATAACCTCTTTCTTTCAGGTCACCAGAGAGTTCCTTCTCTGTTTCCCTTATTTCAAGTGAAATGTTAGGCAGCCAGCCATCTCCTCTTATATGGACCACAAGGGCTTTGACAAGGCTGAACTTAGAACTCACAACCCATCTTCAAAATGTTTTTATTCCACCAGTTTGCCAGCTTGTCCTGTTCCAGTCCCATCTGCTGCTGCTGAACTGTAGAACTGAATTCTCTCTCTCTCTCTCTCTCTCTCTGCCACTCAGAGAAAACTACATGACCCTCTTAGAACAGCCAACTGCACTCAAACACACTGCTGCTCCGGACCTAATCTTCTGAGTTCGTTCATCTGTTGCTTTCCAAAACCATAATCCATTACTCCACAGCAGGTCCAATTAACACCTACTTGTGAAGTCCTTACAGGCATCCTTCAAAGTTTGTGCAAAGGCACTCAGAGCCTGAATTGTCTAGCTTGAGCAGGCCTATGGCATTTAAAATGAGATCTGTTTTGAAGTGTTTGTATATGATCTATACTAAAAAATCTGCCACAATTTATCTCCTTTAAAACATCTATATACAATATAAAATACAACATAATCTGTCACATCATCAAGAGTACCAAGTTTCTTGGTGTGCACCTGGCAGAGAATCTCACCTGCTCCCTCAACACCAGCTCCAGAGCCCAGAAAGCCCAACAGCGAAGGCTGAGGAAAGTTCATCTCCCACCCTCCATCCTCACTACATTCTACAGAGAATGTATTGAGAGCAGCCTGAGCAATTGTATCACTGCCTGGTTTGGAAACTGTACTCCCTCGGACTGAATGACCTTGCAGAGGATGATGGAGTCAGCAGAGAAGATCAGTGGATCTCTCTTCCTTCCATGACAGACAGCTACTACAATGCATGCGGAAGGCAAATAACATTGTGAAGGTCTTCTCATGCCCTTTCTTGTGAAATTTTCTCCCTTCTGCCATCTGGTAGGAGGTACTGTAACATTTGGGCCCACATGTCCAGATTGGGCAATATTTTTTTTTCCCCAAGCCATCAGGCTCTTCAATTCCTAGAACATATGTGTACTAGTATATCATGAATTTTTATTGTATTATGACAATATTTAACTCTTATTTATGTAAATCTGCTCCAAGGTCCTGGAGAAATGCTATCACATCTTTAGTGTGCATTGCATTAGTCTTCCTTCTTCTGTCTTAGGTTCCCTTAGGTCAGTTTGTGGGGTTTGATATGAGGAGACCCCAATCTTCAGAAAGGATCAGTGTGCGTGTGAATGGATTTAGGTGAGTAGAGGGTTGCACATGTCCAGACCAACCCTCTCGACATCCTCTCCAAAATCCAGCGACATGGTGAGGTCCAAGATGGCTGGGGAAAGTTCTGTTGCAGTGAATGGCCAGACCAAGCTTCAATGCAAGGATGCCCTTCTCCACTTCACAGCACCTGTTTGCTAGATGGCTGTTGTCTCTACAAGAGTGCTTGTCTGCCGTATGACAGATCTTGTTTTTCATCCTGCAAGGTATCTAGCCACCCTCTGCACCTGGCGAGCCTGGTGAGGGAGCTGCTTTAGTCACTGACCACCCGACCATGCAACAGGTAGTACTGAGTTACATGGTACCATGAGCACTCAGATGAATGACTTGACATTGCATTAGTAGTTATGGTATGAATGATAAATAAAGGTGACGACTTGATTTGATGAACTTTGGGAGGTCAAATACAGTTTGGAGATATCCTATGAATAGTTGAGCACCATAAAGTGTTAAGGAACATAATAACCTTGGTCTAGGAGTCCAAAGACCCCAGCGGCTTCCCACACAGTGTTTTCTTGCCAGATACCAGCCTTCCCCTGAGACGATACATAGGATATAAGAGTATGGACATTGAGGTTTAGCTGTCTAAAATATCATTGAGGTTACATCAGGACTATTGCATTCAGTTTTGGGTGTCGTAGTATAGAATGTGATGGCACAGAGGAGATTTACCAGGATATTGCATGGGATGGGGTGTCAGGCTTCAAGGAGAGGCTGGGTTTGATTTCCTTGATACAGGGGACACTGAGGGGTAGGGACTTTGGAGATGTGTACAACATTATCAGGGATAATGTTGCAGGGTGTGCATAACTAGATACCTCGAGATGTTTAGGATATCTTTTCACCTTGTGGGTGATTAGAGATGAGATAAGGCATCACAACATTTAAGAAGTATTGAGATAAAGAGTTGAATTACCAAAGTATAGGAAGCACTGGAAAATAGGGTTGATATAAATGGGTATTTGGTCATTGCAGTGAGAGAAACTGACAAGGAAGGAATCTGCTACCCAACACAATGCCCTGTACCACTATGGTCACAGGCTCAATCTTAACCATTTGCCCTTTCATTGTGAGATTTCCCTCAAAGTGCTCTATTTTCTGGTCACGTGGCAATGGGGATGGAGGAAAGGTCTCCGAGGACAGACTCCAATGAGATCAGAGGTAGCAAAATCAGAATCAATAAGGAAAGCATGGCAAGAGGTGAAACTACAGGTAGAGCAGAGATCAAATAAATTGGCGGGGGGGGGGGGGAACATTAATGATTTTTAGAATTCAAGAGTTGCTAAGTTTGCAATCCTTAATGCCTGAGAGGAATTAAAAATCTGTTAAAGCAGTAACTTGGTGAAGGATTTGCAGGTTGAAATTGAAGGTTGAAGTTGAAGTGGAAATGATACTGAGAAAGAGTAAGTGGATTGTCCCAGTGGGACTGATCAAGAGGACACTGTCCAACAGCATTCAGCACCCCTCCAGCCCACAACAACATCTAGATGTGCACCACCAAAGGCATATTGGCTAATGCCCCTTTCATTGTAATTCTACACTCTGGAAATTGTGCAAATGTACAAATATATTTGAGATAACCTGCTAGTCTGTTCGCAGAAGAACCCTTCTCACTGTACAAGGTATTTATTAGCACATAAACTTAATTTTGAATTTACAAACTTGCTACATTTTGAGATTCAATCATTTAAGGTTGTCAGGGCAACTGATCTGCATTTTGTTTCTTTTTACTATTTTTTTCTCCCCTTTGTTGCCAATTGGTGGTGAATAATGGAACTTTGGGCTACCATCATACAAGCAAACAATTAATCTATACTTCAAAATATGTCTCATTAACTCTAAGGATAACATGCTGAGAAATGCCTTCTGTTTGATGCTGAAGGAATCTACAGGGATGCAAACATGTCATTTTGATATAATGACAATTTAGCACGAAGACTAAATTCCAAGCATGTCGTTCATTCAGAAAATCAATAATGCCATATGTTATTTGTCTGTTCAGTATACTTTAAATACTCTAATGAACTGAGTTTTACTTACAAACGATTAGGCTGAGGCAGGTATTTATTTTCTTTCTTGAAACCTTATAAACAGATTGTTCTGCACTATGTTATTAGGTGTTTGAACAATGTTTCATGTTTTAATAGATCTGGAAGATAATGATAATTGGTACAACAAGGAACCTTTCAGTACTGCACTGAATGCATAAGGCATATTTCTATTGGAGCTAGGAAACTGACAGGTGTCCTGTCAGAAATAATATCCATTAGTCTGTAAAGTGTGCCAGTCCAGCACTTCCAAAGCCCTCAAGTCTGCTGAATTATTTGTTTTATTGTGCCCCGACGGAGTCCTTACCTACTTTACCCACAGGATCCACTTTCCCCATCTCGTTCCATCTGCCCAACTTCTCTCCCATTATCACCTTCCCTACCTAATCTCTCTTCTCTTTGGCTTGGCTTCGCGGACGAAGATTTATGGAGGGGGTAAAAAAGTCCACGTCAGCTGCAGGCTCGTTTGTGGCTGACCAGTCCGATGCGGGACAGGCAGACACGATTGCAGCGGTTGCAAGGGAAAATTGGTTGGTTGGGGTTGGGTGTTGGGTTTTTCCTCCTTTGCCTTTTGTCACCTCCCTACCTAATAGATGCCAGTAATTTTGGTATTTGCATGCCCCTTCATCACCCTTCAGCCTTGCTTTCCATCTTCATCTAGCTGGCTCTATCTGCCCAACATTGCTCCCCTGTCCTTGGTCCAACGTCATCCTCAGTCCCCAGTCTCATCCCTCCCTTACACCCCCCCTCCCCCACCTATGCTCATTATGCTGGCTACATTCCCTCTCCACTCTCAATTCTAATGCATTACTGACCTGAAATGTCAGTAATTACTTTCCCACCAAGTTCACATTTATATAACCATATAACCCTCTACAGCGCAGAAACAGGCCAGTTTGGCCATACCAAACATGCCGAACATCATTTCCCACCTAGTCCCACTGACCTGCATTTGGCCCATAATCCTCCACACCTCTCCTTTCCATATATCTATCAATATTATATTAACATGGATCTCACTTCTACCACCACTGCTGGAGGTTCATTCCATATCCCCGCCCCCCACCCTCTGCATGAAGAAATTCCCCCTCATGTTTCTCTTAAACTTTTCCCCTTTTACTCTCAGTCCGCACCCTCTTGTTTGAATCACCCCCACTCTCAGTGGAAAAAGCCTATCCACATTGACTCTATCTTTTCCCTTATCATTTGGAATACCTCTATCAAATTACCCCTCAACCTTCTACGCTCCAGAGAATAAAGTCCCATTATCATTCGATTGTACAAGTACAAACCAGTGAAACAGCAATCTCCAATCCTTGGTGCAAAAACATGCAAACACACATCCAGACACAACACGCATTCAGACAAATGATATATATGCAGTCCATATATAAAAAATAAATAAATGTGGTTTAATAAATAGTAGAGGTTGAAGGGTTAGTATGAGCACTTCATTCAGTCATTCAGCAGTCTCACTGCCCTTGTGAAGAAACCTTTTCTCCGGCTGGTGATTCTGGTTCTGATACTCCTGTAACTCATTCCCGATAGGGTAGTAGGGGTCCTCAATGATTTTGCGTGACCTCTTCAGACAACAATCCTGGTAGATCATGTTGATGGGGTGGGGGGGAGGGAGGGAGACCCCAGTGATCCTCTCTGCCGCTTTGATGGTCCTGTGGACTGATCTCCAATCCATTTCTCTGCAGCAACTATCCCACACTGTGATGTAGCCAACCAGGATGCTTTTGATAGAGCTCCTGTAGATAGTTGACAGGTTGATGGCCCGATAACCTTGACCGCCTCGGTCTTCTTAGGAAATGCACTCATTGTTGCACCTTCCTGACAAGTGAAGAGATGTTGAGTGTCACAGATGCTGCCCTACTCCATGAGTTTTTCCGGCTGTATTTTGTTGTAGCAGCAACAAATCACAGCATCTGAGGTTTCTTGTGTTTCCGTCTTGGTCTTTGCAATAATTTTGCTTCTTCAAGATGACTGAAGTGGCTCAGTAGGCTGTCTTTTCTTTTTCCACCCTTTGGTGGGCCTGCACATGTTCCTACCATACATTTTGTTTCTAAGAGTCACTTGACAAACATTAAGAGGAAAGGCAATATCTTAGTCCTCCATGCAATAAAATTATTCATATATACAATATTCAGTATAAAAATATCAGTTCATAAACTCTGATCATTGCATAAATGAAAATGTTAGATCCAGAATGATTAACACAAGATTGTCTATTTTAAATAAGGCAATAAACTACCCATTTCTTCAACCTGCCTTTATACCCATGTAAGTACATAATCCAAAGATATAATTCAGGAATATAGGAAGTTTTAACCAGGATTTAGTCCCTCAAGGCTGTTCCACCATTCATTGAGATCATAACTGATCGATAAACCAACTCCACTATTCCCTAAATGGATCTTAGACTTCCTAACAGTGGGTCCGGGTCAGCAGTAAAATGTCAAGTACCATGCTGAGCACTGGCGCACCTCAGGGCTGTGTTCAGCCCACTCCTATTCACACTCCTGACCCATGATTGCAATGCCAGATCCAGTTCCAACAGAGTTATAAAGCTTGCAGATGTACAACAGTAGTCGGCCTCAACACCAACAACGATGAGTCATACTGCGGAGAAGAGGGGGGAAATCTCAAGCTATGGTGAACAAATAAAAACTGGAATATCAACAGGGACAAGACAAAGGAGATGATTGTGGACCAAGGATGACCACCCTCCACTACATATTACTGTAATATCTCAGTTGCAAAGAGAAGAGAGAACACCAAGCTCCTCAATGTCCACTTAAGAAGTGACCGATCCTGGACACACAACATCTCGTCACTTATCAGGAAGGTGAAACAGAAGGTTGATGCAAGCAATGCGATGGGCCACCATTCTATCAACTTTCTACAGGATCTTATCGGGAGCATGCTGGCTGGGTGCATCACAGTCTGGTATGGTTGCTGTAGTGAATTGGAAAGGCAGTCAATCCACAGGATCATAAAATCAAAGAATCAGCAGAGAGGATCACTGGGGTCTCTCCACCACCCACCCCCCAACCATAAATATTGTTTGAAGAGGGCTTGTAAGATCAGTGAGGACGCTTACCACCCCACATCCAGTATCTTCTAGCTACTCCTGATGAGAAAGAGATGCAGGGCTGGAACCACGAGGCCGAAGAACAACTTCTTCCCACAGGAGGTAAGAATGACCGATGAACAACCAAAAACTACTCTGAAACTCCAGTATTTATTTATCATTTTTATTTTAAATCTGTATATGTACAGTATTTGTCTGTGTGTGTTCTTGCTCTGTGGACCAGAGAATGCTGTTTCTTCAGGTTGCAGTTATACAATTAGATGATGAACTATTCACCACATTTTACAAATGTTATGCATCTTTCGATTCACCCCAAACATTTGTGTGCCATCAGATTTAGGTATAGGCTTGTCATCACCTTGCCTATGTTATTCATAAACTTAACAATCTTTGCAAGATAGTGTTAATGGCATCCTGACATTAATAGCCCTATTCCAAGGGCAGTCAACTTTTCAATCATTTGCCTTTCATTTCCATGAGCCAAAACTTTAGCTATTCCTTCTGAGAGACATTATTAAATCCCTTCAGGAAGATTTTATAAAATAACATCTATTCATAATCAATACAATCGTAAAAGGAATGAGGCAAAAGAGGTCTATTCTTTAACTGTGAGATTTTTTAAATTTAATTTTATCATCCCTTGTAATATTTTACATACAATATAAAGCAATAGTCAGTGTTATTCAACCGGGGAGGTTGCTTGAAATGCCCCAACCCTTAGACTCTCTGCACATGCAGACATTCTGGCAAACTGTGCCTTGAACTCAAGCTCCTGGATGATGGAACAACACTAAATTCAGGTCCAAACCAAACATAGAGAGAGCTGATTACTTTTTGTGCCACCCCGTTGGTAGTTATTTAAAAATGCATCTTTTGGTCATAGCTGAAGAAAGAAAGGTAAATGTGAAAGTTCCATTATTGCCACATAGTACATTTACAATGTAAAATACATGAAATTCTTTAACTTTGTCTAATGTTATGGGCTCAGAGGACCACAAAACCTAGCAGCAATAGAAATTCACCAAGACAAATGGTTACTTACTCAAAAGTTGCTTTTAATTATCTTTAAACATGAAACAGGGTCAAACATTAATTTATCACTATTAACTTAACCCCCTTCTAATGCTAAGCACACGTGTATGTAATGTGTGTGCAAGTTCAGGAAAGCTCTTTGATTCATAGTCCAATCTCACTTCTCACTCTTGCAAGTTCACTGGTATCAGGCATTTCTTATACTGTGCACAGAATTTAAAATTTATGTATCTTCACCAGGCTTTGGTGCTTTAAAGGTAAATGGTTACCGCTCAGGAAGATTCTTGTTGGTTTTCAGAGGAAGATTTGTTGCTCATTGGACACCCACAGCTGATTCCTTCCGATCAGCCACTTCAGTGTCTTGCCAAATAAACTTACCCCATCAGGGTTTTCCAGATGAAACCTCTTTCTTTCAGGTCACCACAGAGTTCCTTTTCTGTTTCCCTTACTTCAAGTGAAACATTATACAGCCAATCATCTCCTCTTGTATGGACCACAAGGGCTATGACCAGGCTGAAGTAAGCATTCACAACCCGTCTTCAAAATGGGGTATTCCACAAGTTTTCCAGCTTATCCTTTTCCAGTCCAAGTTGCTGCTGCTGAACTGTAAAACTGTAGAACTGAATATTCTCTCTCTCTCTATCACTCAGAGAAAAACCACATGACCCTCTTAGAACAGCCAACTGCACTCAGACAGACTGCGGGTCCGGGCCTAATCTTCTGAGTCCATTCACCTGTTGCTTTCCAAAACAATAATCCATTCCTCCACAGCATGTCCAATTAACACCTACTTGTGAGGTCCTTATAGGCATTCTTCAAAGTTTGCGCAAAGGCACTCGGAGACTGGACTGTCTGGCTTGGGCAGAGCTCTGACATTTTAAATGAGATCTGTATTGTGAAGTCTTTGTATGTGACCTGCACTAAAAAAACCTGCCACAATTTATCTCCTTTAAAACATATCTATATATAATATAAAGTATAACATAATCTGTCACAGTTGGCTACCAGTCACCAATGGTGTTTGATAGGAGTCGATGTTGGCGGTGTTTTCTTCTTGAATATAAATGATTTGGATTGCCTTTAATGAGTCACTCATTGAGGAGTGTGATGATGGAGGGATAGCCGCTGTTCCTTAATTCAGTGATGCCATATGCAAATCATGTGGGCTCCCATCTTCCCAGGCCTGCGATACTATGAGGGGCAAAGTCTGGCCAGCTTGAGGCCAAGGGTAGCTATCTTGTGTGCGGGAGCACCCATCAGACTCGGACAATGAATTCATACTGGCCTCCATCACCCAGAACTATGAGGCATCACATGAACTCACCAGGTCCATAATGGACTTCGAGGTAAATGGGCACAAGATCAACTGCTTATTTGAGAGTGGGTGAACAGAAAGCTTTATCCACCCAATACCACTAAATGACTGTCCCTTAAAGTATGGCCCGCCAAACACAGAATATCCAAATTGTACACGGCAGCCATCCATGTGTCCTATATAGTGACCCTCACTGATGGAGGCATAGTGTACAAATGCTTCAGATTGTTTGTTATCCCACAACTCTGTAACCCCCTGCTTCCAGTGCCAACTTCAGAAAGTCACTCTGCGATTCAATGGGCTCCTTCACCCCCCCCCCCATCTGCAATGAACAGTTCACAAACAGCCCTTCAAGGTTGACCTCCCTCCACTGTTCACCAACCCTCACCCCCGATTGCAAGCAAACAGTCTTGTGCAGCTGAAAGGGCATTCATGAAGGCAGGGGTTCAGCGTTTATTGAGCTAGGGCATCTTTGAGGCCAGTAATAGCCCTTGGAGGACCCAGGTGGTTGTAGTGAAGAACAGGGATAAGAATAGGATGGTCATAGACTACAGCCAGACCATCAACTGGAATACACCCTTTCCCGCATATCCAAAATGGTCAACCATATTGAACAATATCGGGTATTCTCCATGATTGGCGTATCACCTGCTCCCGATTGACCCAGAGGACCACCAGTATATGGCATTCAAGGCAGATGGCCAACTCTACCACTTCCTCCATGTCCCTTTCAATGTCACAAATGGGGTCTCTGTCTTCCAGCGGGAGATGGACCCCATAGTGGACCATTACAATCTAAAGGCCACCTTCCCATAGCTAGATTATGTTACTATCTGTTGCTATGACCTGCAGGATCATGATGCAACCTGCTGCAAGTTTTTCTGGGCAGCAAAATGCATGAACTTTACTTATAATGAGTATAATTGTGTGTTCCAGTCAGCATGACTTGCCATACGTGGCTGTGTGGTCAAGAATACCATCAATAGCCCCGACCCAGACTGCATGTGTCCACTGATGGAGATACCCCTCCCACATACCCTCTAAGCTCTGAAGAGATGCCTCAGGTTCTTCTCATGCTACATTCAATGGGCCCCAATTATGTGGACAAGATTCATCCATTGGTCAAAGCCACCATTCTTCTCCTGCCAGCAGAAGCCCAAGCCACTTTCAACAGTATCAATGATAACATCGACATTGAAACCATGCATGCCATTGACTGTTCCAAGTGGAGATTGATGCATCTAACTTTGTTCTGGCTGCCACACTCAATTAAATGGGTAGATTCGTCACCATCTTCTCACGACCCCTCTAAGGCCCTGACATTTGCCACTCCTTCGTCATGAAGGAGGCCCAGGTCATCATTGAGACTGTACGCTACTGGAGTCACTATCTCACTGGGAAACAGTTCACCCTTCTCACAGATCAGTGAGCAGTCACATTCATGTTTAATAATAAGCCAAGGGGCAAATTCAAAAATGAGAAGATCCTCAGGTGGAGAATCGAACAACTATGATATTCTCTGCCACCCCAGTAAACTTAACAAGCCTCTGGACTCTCTTTCCCGAGGAACTTGTGCTAGTGTTCAAATGAACAGACTGCAGGCTCTCCATAAAGACTTTTGATCTGCTGCTCGAGATGGTCCACCATCTCCATGCTAACCTCCAGTATGCCTAGGTTGCCTTCCCTGACAGGCGCAAAGACACAGTCTCTATCCAGGATCTTGCTCCATTGCTTCTCCAACTACCACTGACTTTCAACAGACACCCCCCTCCCACTTCAACCTTAGGCATCCCGGAACCTGTAACTGACCACCCCCTACCCCTGGCCACTGTTGTCACCACACTCCCCCACCACCCCACCTGTCCCCACCCCATGAGAAACGGTTAACAGATCCACCTCATAAGCTGCTCAGGACACTATGGAAGTGCCCCAACCATTGCCATATTGCTCGCTGCGGCAGAGGAGACCCCATGATAGACTTAACCTGCAAAATGTAGTTATGTAATGGTTGCTTCACCCACAGGACTCTGTTGTGCCATGATTGGCTGCTGCCGGCTGGACACGCCTCCCAAGATCGATCCAATCCAGAGCCCCTTGCATGTTCCCCTTTCTCTTTGCTTCACTCAGTCAATGAGATAGAGGGTTGTTCCAGTCTTTAGTTAATAAAAGCCTCATAGCTTCACAACTCTTGACTTCTGTGATTATTGATGGTCCATCAATTGCCATGTAATAAAACTGAAATGCAATATTGCCATAAGGCAGACAAAGATTGTCCATTAGTAATTGCATTGCCTGGTGCTCCTTTAATTCAGAAAAGGAGAAGCAAAAGAGAGGTCCCCTCCTCCACTTCCCCCCCCCCCCCCCCGGCGTCACAGAGTTTCTGGATATTCTCCACCAGTGTTCCCTCAGACTCTGCATCTACAAAAGAGCATGGCAGCATGAGCCCAGATCCAAACCTCCGACATGGCCCTTGGGAGCCCACCTTGGGCACTTGTATCCATGTGGCTACCTAATATTCTTCTAAAAATCCTGATTGTCCCAGCCTCCTCCACCACCCCAGCAATGCATTCCAAGCACCCACGGCGCTCTGTGTAAAAAATAAACATGCCCCTGATGTCTCCCTTAAACTTACCTCCCCGCACCTTGTATGGTTACCCTCTGGTGTTTGCTATTCTTGCCCCAGGAAATGGTGCTTGCTATCCACCCTATCTATGCCTCTCATAATATCATAGACTTCTAAGTCACCTTGCTTCCTTCTTTGCTGCAAAGACAAAAGCCATAGCTTTGTTAACCTTGCCTCGTAAGACGGGTTCTCCACATCTTGGTAAATGTCTTCTGCACTCTCTCCGTAGCCTCCATATCCTTCCTGCAACGAGGGGACCAGAACTGAACATTAAGTGCGATCCAATTAAAGTTTTATAGTGCTGCATCAATGGCTATTGAATTCAATCCCCTGACTCATGAAGGCCAGCATTCCATAAGCCTTCTTAACAACCCTATCAACTTGTGCAGATATCTTAATGTTCATTGTTATATGCATATCAGCCACAAACGAGCCTGCAGCTGACGTGGACTTTTACCCCCTCCATAAATCTTCGTCCGCGAAGCCAAGCCAAAGAAAGAATGTACAATGTACATATGCACCAAAATTCTTGCTACAGCCAAATAGGTGCTTGTAAAGGAAAACTATAATAGTAAACTAACTGTTTTAAAATTAAAAGAGACAATAAATACATCAGATAGTTGATATTCACAGTAATGCTGGTGGAAATAAAAATGTGTCTTGCCACAGTGCAGGAACTGTCTTAAGCATTAGTCTATAGAGGCCCCAGGTAAACACATCCAAAAGACCAGAAGCCTGGGGTGTAGAGATCAGGTACAAAGCCCAGAGCTAGAAACCCTGATTCAATTCTGACCTCCACTTTATGTGTTCTCCCTGTGATATGTGGTTTTCTCTGTGTGCTCTAATTTCCTCCACATCCAAAATACATGATCTGGTAGTTCAATTGGCCATAGTGGGGGAAATAATTGCCCAGTTGTAGGTGAATTGTTGGGGGGGGGTGAAACCTGATGAAAACAAGGGAGGAAAAACTTATGAATAAAGTGGGATCAGTGTGGATGGGTGGATGATGGTGGACTTTATAATTGGAAGGGTCTGATTCTATGCTATAACTCTAAGACACTAAGATCAGCAAGGGCCAGGAGAACCCAGGACAATACCTACCAGCTGAGTTAAGGAGAAAGCGATTATCTGCATGGGCAAGAAGAGATTCTCTCATTGAGATGCTTCTAAAGAGCCATTAAAACAAAGTACCCTGTCCAAACTGGTTTCACCACCATTAATATGATGCTCCCTTCCAAGGCCAAGAATCCACTGGATGCTTTGTTAGTTCACTGAAACTACCTGTCGGATTTCATTGACTTAATCTCTGCTCCAATTCTAATTGTTACAACATGTCTATTTTTCATGTTCAATTATGTCTTGAAGAATTCTGACTTCTGCACAGAATGCATATTACTCAGGAGAGTTTCATTCTGCAGAGGTAAGCGGTAGCAAGATATTGAATGCCTAAAGTTGCTATTCAACTACAAGTTAGCATTATAGTCAATGCTGTCTGGATACAACAATCATTTCTAATCGGCAGGAAGAATGAAGAAGGTGTTGCCTCATTTTGGCCATAATGATTCCTGCACCTACTTTTTGAGGGCTTCCCAATTTAAACTCCTGTGACTGCCCAGATTCTCATATCAAGGTTACGTGGGTTGAATCTCCTCTAAAAGTTCCAGCAATCTGCTTCTGCAAGTCGTACTGCAGACTCAGATCAGAGGTTAATGTGGGAAATGCGTGTTCTCCTTTCCCTGTGGATTCTTGGTGTATGATTCACATGTGCTATAAGGAAGTTTTGGATGTTAAGACATATCAGCTGTTGGTACACAGGCTTCGGTCCTTTACATTGATGGCATCGTGAAGAAAGCACTTCGGCACCTCTATTTCCTTAGGAGTTTGCAGAGGTTTGGTACGCAGCAGAAACCCTGGCAAATTTCTACAGACGTGTGGTAGAAAGTGCACTGACCGGCTGCATCACAGCCCTCCAAAAGGTAGTGGACACAGTGCAGGACATCACAGGCAAAACCCTTCCCACTATTGAGTATATCTACAGGGAACGCTGCTACCGGAGAGCAGCAGCAATCATCAAGGATGCACACCACCAGCGCACTCTCTGCTGCCATCAGGAACGAGGTGTAGTGGCACAAGACTCACACCACCAGGTTCAGAAACATCTGCCACCCCTCCACTATCAAACTATTCAAAACCAGATCAATCATGGACGAACTTGAGGACCTTTACTTTGGCAATTCATTGATTTTTTTTTTGTCTCTGTATTGCACAGTTAGTTTACATGCATTCATTGAGAAATGTTTTTATTTGCACTGCCAATATGTGGTGAATCTGTGTCACCCACAGGATTAAGAATCTCAGGATTGTATTCTGACAATAAATCTTAAATCTGTTTGGTAATCGGTTCATTTGCTGCTATTAAAGTTTGAGCAGAGTAGCCAGGGACTGGTTAAGTCAGTGGTTCTCAACATTTTTTTCTTTCCACTCACATACAACTTTAAGTATTCCCTAAGCCATTGGTGCTCTGTGATTGCTTAAGGTGGGAAGGGAAGGTTGAGAATCATTGCTCCAGACCCAATTGTTACTGAAATATTTTGCTTGAGAAAAATTGCCATTGGCCCATTTCCTTTGGAGTTATGAAATGAGTCAATTAGGTATAATTAAAACACTGGTTTTCAAACTTTTTCTTTCCACCCACATACCACCTTAAGCAATCACAGAGCACCAATGGTGTAGGGATTACCTAAAGTGGGATGTGAGTGGAAAGAAAAGGTTTGAGAACCATTGGGTTAAGTTCTGAAATTGTGAGGTGGCTGGGTCAGCTGTACATGCACCAATGGTTATGTCAATGTAATGATGTGACTGTAGTCTGCAATAGATGATCTTTAATTTAAAAAAAAATAAAAATCTATGGGTCAATGATGCACATTGATAAATACTTATAAGAAAATTGCTTCATTGAAATTCTGATGGACAGCAAACATCAAGATCAGCTATTGAGATCTTGGGTCATACAAAGCTTGTGTGTCATTTTAAAACATGAAAGCTTAACACATTCTCTCTCTTTCTCTCTATTTTTCCTTTCTCTCTCCCTCCCTCCATCTGTCTCTTGCTCTCTATCTCTCTCTTTGAGACGTTAACTTGTTTTCAAACACAAAAGTCTGTTTAATAAGAAATAAATTGCAGATAAGCCCATGATGTCTTTGCATACCCAGTGTGTGGTGATACACCACTAGCTTACTGCAGGGGGCAACCTGTGTACCTCCAGAAGTGCACTAGAGGACAAGGCAACACCTGGCCGGCCATCAATCAGTTGACCTGAATGGACCAAGCCCCAACCAGTCGGCTACCAATCACCCTCTGGCATACAAGCTAGATTTGGCCCCTCAAGGTCAGACTCAGAGTTAAGGCCAGCTCTGTGGAAGTTTGTGTGGAATAAAGCCTGTTGAACAGTCTTTATATTTTATGTCTGCTTTTCTGCTCATAATTTATTCCACATAAAACTTGAAGCTGTAATGGAGAAGTTCCTGAGCGCCAGGAGTCTCGAAGTTGACCCACGTCATCTGGAAGAACAGGCACGCTTCGAAATCTGGAGGCACATGGTCGAAATTATCATCGAGGCACACGCCAATGACATCCTAGACTCCGACAGGAAAAGGCTCGTCTTACCCTGCTCGAAGCTGGGTCCCTGAGTTTTCCAGGCCCTCAAAGACTGCACTGAGTACTCTGAAGCAATGAACACCCTAGAAATCATGTAAAAACCTTCCACAAAAGTAATTTTCGCAAGGAACCTTCTGAGGATTCGTGCCCAGCAGCCCTAAGAGTCAGCCGATTCCTACATGAGTTAGCCTGACCATGCCCGGCAGAACCCGGGGTGACCAAAAGGAGGTCGAAAGGTTGATCAGAGACACCTGCATCTAGGGTCTACGTTCGAGAGCTGTCAGGCAGTGGCTGCTGGAGGACAATATTTACACCCTGGCCAAAACAGTGGAGCTAGTCCAAGCCCTGGAGTTAGCACACTGAAGCCTTAAACTCCAGGCTTCCCCAGGTCTCCACATGGTCAGCACAGACCACAGCTGTGGCCTAAAACCAGATGGAAAACGAGAACATCGCTGTTGTGGGCACCCCACACCCTTGTAAGTCCTGTAGATCACGGTATGGGTCTGATCAACGATTGCGCCAAAACTGCCCGGCCAGAGATCAGTACTGCTCAAGATGTGGCGAGAAAAGCCATTTGGCTACAGTATGGCTTTCAAGGCCTGTTGGCAGCTCAACGGACCTCAACGACTGGCCCCCCTCACACCTGGTCCCAGCCATGCGTGATTGCCAGGCAATGCCATTGACCCCGCAGCAACTTCCGGCCTCCCCAACATCAGCAGCCCTACTTCTGGCCACGCCGGCAATGATCACTGAGTGCATGCCATGTGCCCGGACCAGACCTTGACCACACCAGTGCCACCCCGCTAAGACGCCACGTCCGCGGACTACAATTATGTCATTTCTGGTCCACGGAGTGATGTCACAACAATCGCCTGCGATGATGTCATCAACATTGACAGCCGACAGCGTGATGTCACTTCCCCGGTACAACCAGCGCAGCTGGGGAGGAAGGCCAGCTGTGCTGCCATCACGCAACCCCATGCGGCACCACCATCTTGTGCCGGGCAGGTGCAGGCGGCACAACCTCTGAGCTCTTCCATGCCTACAACAAGCACAGCACCGATGACGATGATGACGATGTGGTCAACACGGGCGCTTACCAGGCTGACCTATCGACCCAATCAATGCCTCCGGAAGCTGATGATTGGCACCCAACACACCCCATGCCTCTGGACTCTGACAATCACTACCCGATGCACCCAACACCTACGGGGAGCACCACCGGCCAACACTCACTTCTCGCGATGCACCCCACACCTGCAGAGGATGCTGCTGGCCGCAACGACAACTCTGACACCGAGATGGTCCTACCAGCCACCATACTGACCAATGACATCCCTCACAACCTCGGGCACTCCATGATGGACGTCAAAATCAACGGACAGGTAACAAAGTGCCTAATTCACAGTGGCAGCACCGAGAGCTTTATTCACCTGAGCATGGGCCACTCCCTAAAACTCAAAATCCACCCCACCATCTTCTCTATCATCTTCGCCACCCAGGACCGAACAATTGATACCCTCGGGCGCTGCTCTGCTGATCTGACTGTGGCTCCTGGTCATACCCAAACTCTACGCCCTAGTCCTCCTGGGCTTAGTCTTCCAATGCCATCTGCAGAGCGTCAACCTAGCCTTTGGGGGGACCCTTCCCCCACTCACCCTCCACAGTGCACCATCCAACCAGCACTGGCCAACCTGCGGCCTCTCAACGCTGTGCATCACCCATCCCATCCTCTTCTCACACCTTATGCCAGCTAATAGCCACCAGAAGTAGGTGCTTTTGCTTCGCGGACAGAGACTTCATCAGGGCAGAAGTGCAGCGGCTTCTGGTGGAAGGTGTCATAGAGCCCAGCAACACCCCATGGAAAGCCCAAGTCCTGGTGGCCAAAGGGGGCAGCCAGCCAAGAATGATCATGGATTACAACCAGACAATCAACCAGTACACACAGCTGGATGCCTACCCCCTACCAAGGATAGCTGACATGGTCAACTATATAGCCTGTTACTGGGTCTTCTCCACAATTGACCTGAACTCGGCCTATCACCAACACCCCATCCACCCACGGGACAAGCCCTATACCGCCTTCGAGGCAGACGGGCACCTGTACCAGTCCTGATGAGTTTTGTTTAGGGTCACGATTGTGGTCTCCATCTTCCAACTGGATTGGATGGTAGATCGGCACAAGCTAAAGGCGACTTCCCGAACCTGGATAATGTCATCATCTGCGGCCATGACCAGCAGGACCACGATGCAAACTTGGAGAAATTTCTCTGGATGACCGAGGAGCTGAACCTCACTTACAACAAAGAGAAGTGCGTGTTCAGCACCACTCCACTCACCATCCTGGGGTACATTGTGGCACATGGTGTCATCAGCCCAGATCCAGAATGGATGCGCCCATTAATGGAGCTTCCCCTTCCCCACACACTGAAGGCCCTCCGCAGGTGCCTTGGCCTTTTCTCCTATTACTCACAGTGGGTTCCTTGCTTCTCAGACAAGGTCTGCCCACTGGCCCAGGCTATAACATTTCCTCTCCCCCCCCCACAATGCGCAGGCAGCTTTCATACGCGCCAGGCAGGATATCGCAGACACCATGATGCATGCCATAGACGAAGCCTCCCCCTTCCAGGTGGAGACCGAAGCCTCTGATGTGGCCCTCTCCGCTACCCTCAATCAAGGGGGTCGCCTGGTTGCCTTCTTCTCCAGGACCCTCCACGGTTTTGAGCTAGGGCACTCTGACATTGAAAAGGAGGCCTTGACGGTCGTGGAAGCAGTCTGCCACTGGCGCCACTACCTAGCTGGCAGGAGATTCACCCAAACAGCATGCAATGGCGAACATGTTCAACAACACCCACAAAGGCAAGATCAAGAATGGTAAGATCTTGCGCTGAAGAGTTGAGCTGGCAACGTACAGCTATGACATCCAGTACTGTCTGGGGAAGATTAACGACTCCCCCGACGCCCTGACCCAGACCTGCGTGTCGCTCCACAATGACCAACTGCAGGCACTTTATGAGTCTCTCTGCCATCCGGATGTCACCTGCTTATATCACTTTATCAAGTACCGAAACCTCCCATATACTGTCAGGGATGTCAGGACCATGACTGAGGCGTGCTGGGTCTGTGCAGAATGCAAGCCCTGATTCATCCGCCCGCCCCAGGCCCACATCATAAAGGCCACTTGGCCCTTCAAGCACCTCAGCTTAGACTTCAAGGGCACCAGCCTTCCATGAATTAGAATGTCCATTTGCTCACGATCATGGACAAATATTCCTCTTCCCTTTCATCATCCCATGCCCAGGCACCTCCATGGCCACCATCATCGGGGCACAGACGCAGATCTTCACCATGTTTGGCTACCCCGCATTCATCCATAGTGACTGGGGGTCTAGCTTCATGAGTGAGGAACTGTGCCAATATCTGACAGCAAGGGGCATCACAACTAGTCACACGAATAGTTACAACCCGAGAGGTAATGGAGAGGTGGACCACGAAAATCATGTAATTTGGAAGGCAGTCCTTCTAGCCCTTAAGTCAAAGTGGTGATCCATAGAATACTGGCAGGACACCCTCCCCACAGCACTCCATTCTATCAGGTCACTCCTGTGCACGGCTACCAACGAGACCCTTCACGAATGCCTGTTTTCGATCTCCCAGAAATCGGCAATGGGTACATCACACCCACCATGGCTCATGTCCCTGGGACCGATGCTCCTGCATAGACATGTGCGGGCCCACAAGGCCAAACCCCTGGTCGAGCAGGTGTTCCTCCTACACGCAAACCATAACTACACCTATATTAGGTTCAGCAGCGGCAGGGAGGACACCATCTTAACCAAGGACCTGACACCAGCGGGAGCACCCACCACAGCACACGCCAGGATCACCCCGGCCCGATGCATTCCCCCAATCCTGGACAGCTGTTGGACATCCAAGACCACGCCAGCCTGCACACCTTCCCCATTCCGGGCACCCTGGACCTACTCCAACCGTGGGGTACGAACCCGTCCCACCCCCACTCATCCTACGCCTCACACACATTTCAACTCCGGCTGCCCGAGCCACCCCACCGTGTTGCACCACGCCAGCCACCTCGGCCCCCGGACTAGACCTCGCTTACCCTTGCCAACCTTTGACCAAGAGCCAACCCTGCAACAGTCGCAGAGACTCCAACAGCTGTTGGACAGTCTAAACTTGTAAATAATGTATATATGTTTGGGGGTGAATTTGGTGATACACCACTAGCCTACGGCAGAGGGCAACCTGTGTACCTGCAGGAAGAGCACTGGAGGACAAGGCGACACCTGGCTGGCTGTCAATCAGCCGACCTGAATGGACCAAGCCCCACCCAGTCAGCTACCAATCATCCTCCGGGATAGAAGCCACATCCAGCCCCTCAAGGTCAGTCTCAGAGCCAGCACAGCTACTCTCACAGCCAGCTTGGTGGAAGTTTATGTGGAATAAAGCCTGATGAACAGAACTTTGTGTCTGCTTTCCTGCTTGATACCACATCACACAGAGTATCACAGAATTTTATGATTCCTAAGATTTCAGAGGGGAAGAGTGGATGAGAAGTCTCACTGTACCCAGATTCTGGGGTGAATGAGTGGGAGCAGCAGATTGTCCCCTGACTCTCAAATCAATATCACGAGAATTATGGTGGAAAAGGAAGTGGATAGATCTACACATCCTGAATTCAGGAAGCAAATTCTGTGATAGCTGACAAACAAATGGCTGCAGTGATGTCAGATTCTAAAATCAAATGAAAGGCGGATTAAAATAGAAAGCGCATCAACAAGAGAAATGTTGCAGAATAAAGGTGAAAAGAGCACTTTTCACCAAGTATGTTCTTGCTTCCCCTAACATTTTGGAATGGTCATCAATGCAAGTAGAATCCATATTTTTACAAGAACCTTACAATTAGCATTTTAAAGTACTTGCAGTTAGGCGAAACACTTCAGTAATCCCTGATGATTAATGCAACAGAGTGCGTGGAATGATTGACATCTCCTTAAATAATCTGCAATTCTAAACATTGAGCAAATGTTAATTACCTCAGAATTATAGGTCCCATTTCTTTTACTACAAGAGTCAGAATATAGATTTGGTCCTTTTAGTGGTTTTGCTTGATGGTGAAAATGATTCATTTAGCTGGATGCCAATACGGAGCCTTTCTGTGAGGAAAGGATCAAAGGTCTCTAGTGGAGTGGGAGAAAACTACTGGCTCTGGTAGAGCAAGCCCTGCCCCACAAATCATCAGTCTGTACAAATCCTTAATTGATCTCAGAGATTTTTAGTGCATATCATTGGGACTGAGTGATAATACTTTGATGGATATTTCCTCTGCCATGCTGTCTGTAGATTTTCCATGGAGAATATAATAGCAGGTGTGTAGTAGTATTCCCTGGGTCACACACAGTTTGTATTCCAGTCTAACCCAGGATTAAAAAAAAACCCACAGATGTCTGAAACAGCACGGGAGTGGAATTTTAAACACACTCAATGTAGTACAGCTTGAATGATGTACAAGGAGAATAAAAAAGGAAATGAAGGAAAACTTCATTAGGTCAATGGAACAGGAAACAGTTATCATTTCAGGTCAAAGGCTTTTCATCACACCCTGGGAAATATTTAGTGCCTGCAGTTGTTTAATCTGTTTTACAGGAAGGGTTCTGGAAAAGGGGAAATCATGTTTGTAGAGGTATAAGGATCGAGGCCTGTGACAGTCAAACTTGCGGAAGGGTAAAGTCATGAAGTGTGGGGTGGGAGAAGTTGTGGTCGAGAGAACATAACCAAGCAAACAAATTAGGAGGAACCTGAGCTCAGAAGCCTATCCTGCCATTTAATTAAACCACAGGCGATATTATTATAATCCCTATTTATTAGCATTAGACTCAAGCATCTCCCCACCTCCATCTTTGAAACACTTCAAGACTCCTGCTGACTCTGTTGTTTGAAGTGAGTTTTAAAGGAACTCGTACCTCAGAGAGAGGGGGAAAATATCATGTGATTTTTATCTGAAGTGAATGATGCTTTATTTTTAAATGGTGATTCTCCAAAAAGAGAAAACATCCTACCAAGACCACTTGGTAGAGTAAAACCCCTTGCTCAAGCAGCTGGCAAAAATCGGGAAAATAAATAAACACAATTAAAATAAATACAAATGTGAATAAAAGTCTAAACTTGTGAAAGTAAATGCGCTCCAAAGTGACGCTTAAACCTCTGGTGAGGATGGGAGCAAATATTTAGCTAGCGGAGGGCCTTGGTCTTGCTTTGCTTGTAGCAGCTGTTTGAATAAAGTTATGTTTGAATAAAATGGAGGTGCCCAGGATGGTTGGTGCCACTCGTCATTGGGATGACTCTCTTAAAGTGTCTCCTTATCTCTACTAGTAAAAGTCTTTTATCTTTGATAGTGTATTATTAAGTAAACTTGTAAGGCTTTATGTGTAAGGTTGGGGGGGGGGGTTAATTATGATGCTTTTGTTCATCTTTCAGGCAGCTCTATAGAGGGAAGCTACAGATACAGCACCGGTTGAATGTTTTCAAAGAATATGACTGAAAATAAAAGTTAAAAAAAAAGATAAGGCTTATTTATTCATGCACGTGAAGTTTCTTCAGGGTAAGTAGAGAACAACAATTTTATGTTTTAAACTGATTATTCTTAATGCAGGTGTATAGGCATTGTATGAGCAAGTCTCAACTAACCAGTAACCTCACTTATCCTGCATCTTCCAATCCCCGTATGTGCCGGATATGAGGGTTTTACTGTATTCCACCACATCACCTTTCACTCTTCTTAATTCCATCTGAATGAATAAAACTTGAACACTTAATGTTTTAACTTTTGTAAATTAGGATAATAGCTTTAAAGCAAAGGTAATGTTCAACAAGGGACTAGAAAGAAGAATTCAAATGCTGCTTAGCAAAGAAATTCTAGGGCATGTGGAGGTGATGGTCTAGGTATTCCAAGGCAGGATTGGGAGTACACGGACAAAGAATTAAACAAGCTTCATCTTCAGTAAGAGTGAAAAGTTAGGTTCAAGTAATCATTTGTTCATGAGGTACTGTGCTTTTAATGCTAACTGCATGTGTACAGCCAGCATTATCTTTTCAGTAGATTCTCTACCTTTCCTGCCTTAACGCTTTTTTAAAAAATCGTGAACGGTATTTATCTGGGCCGCTGGCAACAATAACAAGTCGCAATAATGACCAGGTTCACATTGAAACTGCTCCCATGGGTTTGCTTAAGTCTTGACACTAAGAATCCTGCAAGTGATGCTTCACATCATGAGGATTGGTTAATAATGTTGGTGGCAATGATGCTGATTGGCTGAGCCTGCAGTGATAGTTAACGGTTGAATGAACAAGTTTCAGCAAGTTGAAGAACTTGAGCCGTTCATCGAAATTTCTTGCAGATGCAATATCCCAAAAATGACGTCTCATGCTGAATTTAATTTGACACTCTTTTCCATATTTAAAATGAAAAATTATACATGAATAATGAAAGGCATAGGGATGGGATTGGGGCAAGAATTCAGACGTTTGATTTGCTCACAATGAAAGGGCAAGAGAAGCCTAAATGATTGCCTTCACAAAACAAAATGTAACAATACAGATAACCAATCACCTATCTTTGGAATGATTGGTTCTTGTTGTCCTGTTTCATTTTAAATAATTCTGTTCAAATCAGGCTATGTCGTCCAAAATTCATCGGATGTTACATTTTACTTAAAGTGGAAATCATAAATGCTGCAAGTTAAAGCAATGGGATTCAAACTGTCCCCCTAAACTCACATTCCACCTTAACCAATCCCTATGCTATAAGTGTTCTGTGATTCGGAAGGGATTGCTTAAGGCGGGAAGGGAAGGTTGAGAACCACTGCTTCAGAGCCAATTGTTACTGAAATATTTTGCTTGAGAAAAATTGTCATTGGCCTATTTCTTTTGGAGCTATGAAACCGTGCACATAATGAGTCAATGAGGGACGATTAAAATAGTGATCTTCAAACTTTTTCTTTCCACCCACATACTACCTTAAGCAATCCCTTACTAATCACAGAGCACCAATGGCATAGGGAATACTTAAGGTGGAATGTGAGTTTAAGAGGGGCAATTTAAAAACCACTAAGTTAAAGAGATGGAATGCAAGCAAAAATTACACATTTTTAAAAAATCCTTCTGCTGATTCTTTTTTTTAAATTATGCCATTGCAATTTACAATGTATAAAGGATATCCTAAACTTCCTAATAGAGAAATAAATTTGAAAAATAGCCCGTGGGTCAACTTCGAGACTCCTGGCGCTCAGGATCTTCATTACATAATTGCATAACCATAGTGTCATGTGGCTAACACCCATATCCATGACATCTGACCTCTTGCTAACCATTTGCTGTCCAAAATACAAACCAAACAGATAATAGTCATTGAAATCAAATATACAATATATTTTTTTCAGCCTTTTCCTTTTCTCAACATTCAAATTCGAGTTTATTTTCATATATACAACCACTAAAAGAGTCCTCAGTGCAAAAATATGCAGGCAGACAGCAGGATATAACACACTTACTGATAAACGATTCATATGCAGTACATGTATTCTCCTTCTTTCTTCTTCTTTGGCTTGGCTTCGCGGACGAAGATTTATGGAGGGGGTAAAAAGTCCACGTCAGCTGCAGGCTCGTTTGTGGCTGACCAGTCCGATGCGGGACAGGCAGACACGATTGCAGCGGTTGCAAGGGAAAATTGGGTGACCAACATGTATTATATAAATAAATAAATACATTGATGTTTGTTTCATACGTAGCAGAGTCTCAAAGGGTTAGTATCAGCAGTTCGTCAGTCATTTGCCAGTGTTGCTGCCTGTGGGAAGAAGCTGTTTCTAGGCCTTGTGGTTCTAGCTCTGATACTGCTGTATCTCTTTCCTGACAGGAGCAGCTGAAAGATGTGTTCAGGGTGGAAGGGGTCCTCACTGATTCTTCAAACAATGATCCTGGTAGATGAGGGGTAAGGGGACTCCAGTGATCCTATCTGCTCTTCTTAGGTTCCTGTGCATTGACCTCTGATCAAATGCTCTTCATGTGGTTTTGTAACTCTTTCTTTCCACTCACATACCATCTTAAATAATCCCTCTGCCATCAGTGCTCTGTGATTAGTAAGGGTTTGCTTAAAGTAGCATGCAGGAGGAAAGAAAAAGTTTTAAATCCACTGTTTTAATCGTACTTCATTGACTCGTTATGTGCACGATTTCATTGCTCTGAAGTAAATGGGTCAATGGCATTTTTTTTCAAGCAAGGTATTTCAGTAACAATTGGGTCTACAGCAGTGATTCTCAGCCTTCTCTTCCCACTCACATCTCACCTTAAGCAATCCCTTACTAATCACAGAGTGCCTAAGGCATAGGGCAGGGGGTGGCAACCTTTAACCATGTGTGAGCTTGACAGTGAGTCAGTGGTTGAATGGTGGGCTTCACTGATTTTTCCATGGTGTTGGACGAGAGGGGGATGGCGGTGGCAGACCAGGGATGTGGCATTGATATCGGACTGTTGGGCTGGGTGTATGCCATCGGCAATGGAACAGGGTCAGGATCAGACAGGGGTGAGGCAGGGCAGTATTAGCATCAGTCCTGTGGGGGGTGGTGGTGTCAGTTTAAGACCGGGGTGTGGTGGCAGCATTGCACCAATGTGGATGGCGGCATCGGACTGGGTGGAGGTGTGGCGGTGGCGGATTTAGACAAGGGGGGAGGGGAGAGTGGCAGTGGCGGTGCTGGATGGGGTGGTGGGTGGCGGCCACACTGCATGAATACATTTAGATCACGGGCCGGAACCGGAGTCCTGCGGGCCAGATAAATTTACATCATGGGCCTAAGGTTGCCCACCTCAGCTATAGGGATTACTTAAGGTGGAACATGAGTGAAAAGAAAAAGTTTGAAAACCACTGCACTACAGCAACCATACCACATTGTGATACAGGCGGCCAGGGAGCTTGCGTTGGAGAGGCTCTCTGCATGCAAATTACTCACTGATGCATCTCGTTACATTTTAGAAAGTTTGATGAATATCAGGACCTCCCGAGCAAGTTCAAATCATTGGCACTCTGCAGTCCTTAGAGACCGATCTCTTTTTGCTGACCATCTACACGAATCCCACTTGTTACCTTTCGAATGCATACTAATGAATGTGATAGCCGCCAAGCTGGTAATAGACTTCACAGGTTAAATGGGCAAGAAAGACAAAAGTAAACTGGTGTCATGAATTTAGCACCAACAAATGGAATGCAGATCCCAGTAAATCCTGCTGCTCTCTTGGCCCTCATTTGAACTACAATAACTGGGCTACATTTTGGGGCATTCTGGGTCTGGTTGCAATAAGTCTAACAAAGCAAAAGAAAAATTAGCATGAATTTACTAAAGAATCCATATGAGACCCTCATTCTAATGTTACTTTCTTACATCCCCAGTACATCCATGCAGCAATAACACATGCTGATGAAGTACGAATACCAAATGCATGTTAATTATTGCTTTGCAACTAGGCAATCCTATATTGCAAATGGAAGTCATGCATAAGGTCCTTGAAAGAGAACTGACTGATGTACATGAGAAAGCTAAACAAAGCTGGATCTTAAATCAAGTCCTTACAAAATAGTCAGAAAACCTGCATCAAAACACAAAAGGTGGGTTGCTTAATGTCCAGAAACCTCGCCACACTTTTGTGATTGATGATCCACACTTTGCCCACACCACTGTGATAATACAAATCACCCACATCTTTAAATTCTGCTCCACTTTCACTGCCACAGCTATCTAACAGTCTAAGAGTACTGCATGGCATTATTCCTTTCCCATGGACCTGGTTTCTATTTACTGTGCCACCCCTTGGGTCCAGTCAAGTATCTCTGTTGCCCATATATCAGTGTTGAACACACTGTCAAGATCACCAAAGATCTGGGCTAAAGTGTGGCCAAGGCAGAATCAATAGAGGAACCTCAATTTTACTGGATGTATTGAAGAGCTCTGCCTGGGATGCACATGTATGGAATGCTTTTAACGTGATTCCTTTATGTGGCCACATCTTTCCAAATCTACTCACTATTTAAGTTCCTATCATTTTAACTGTCAATCATTCTTAATGGTCTGAACAAAACAAAGCATGTTGGAATGATCTTCAGAATGAGTTTCAACTCACCAAGGAAATATTAACCTCTTTGAATGAAGATCAGAATAAGAATTTCTTGTCATGACCCAGTCATGAAATTCAATGTTTTCTGGCAGCATCAACAGTGCAAATATTCACATTATAACAATCTTACAACATTACTATAACAAAATATAAAAAAATATTAGTGCCCAAAAAGTAAGGTAGTGTCTTTGGTTCATTGATCATTCAGGAATCTGGTGGCAGCAGGGAAGAAGCAGTCCTTGTGCCATTGAGAGCTTGTCTTTAGGCTCCTGTACCTTTTTCCCGGTGGTAGCAGAGTGAAGAGGGCAGGGAATGGGTGTAAAAGATAAAACATTGTGTTTTTGATTCTTAGTTAATTTTGTTCCTGTCTCTTTAAAAAGTATTGTTTGCCTTGTTACCATAATGAATATAATGGAATATGATGTAATATGTTGTAATATCTGCCTGGGCTAAGAGCTTGTATTTCATTCTTCGATGAACTATAAAGGAGGTGTGAGCTCATTAATTTTCTTTGAATTTGTCTTATTTCATCTTATTTCTTCTTGTTGATCTCTTTGAAGTTGAATAATTTTATCTTTATAAATGTCGTCAAATGCTTTGTTTATTCATCATTATGAAAATCTTAATGCAAAGTTATGCAAATTGTTTATCCATTTTATCAACGAATTAAAACTACATAAAGCTGCATCTACAAAGTTGGGTTTATTGGATTAATAAGATAGCAATTCAAAATATCACCCTTAACTTTCCTTGAAGTTGACATGTTTTGAAATTAGGATATATTAGAACCTGGAAAGTGTCATTTATATTTTGATTCAAAGATTATCATTCTGAACTTTGTTTGAAAGAAAGGCTTGTAAAATTTGTCTGAAAGAACTCAACTTCATTAAAAAACTAATAGCATTTAAACTTTAACAAAATGTCCAGTTTTCTGTGAGAAAACTTTTAGTTTTTCCCTGGCAGTAGGTTCCAAGGATGGACCAACCGGGGAAAGAAAAAGATGGGGCTTTGTAAATCTCTTTTAAATTAGTCCCCATCTGAAATCTATGCCCCCCCCCCCCCCCACTGTTTGACATTTTCATCCTGGGGAAAAGACTCTGCCTCTCATTATTGTTCTACTTCTGTCAAGTCACCCTTCAGACTCCGAAACCTTGTAGAACACAACCCAAGTGTCCAATCTCTCCTTCTGGCTCATGCGCTCTAATCCTGGCCTGTACCCTTAGAGATTCAAATGCTTGTGCATATGTTTCTTGAATGTTGTGAGAGTTCTTTCCTCGACCTCCTTCTCAGGCAGGCTGGAACCACCCACTGAGCGAAACACATCTTCCTCAGATCTTCCTCAACCCTTCTACTTTTCACTGCCAATTTACACCCTCTTGTTTTAGATAGCACTGCCATGGGGACAAGTTCCTTACTATCTCATCTAACTATGCTTCATAATTTAGTTTACCTTTTATAAAATCACTCCCCCCTCCCCCATTATATTCCACCTCAATGGAAACAACCCTGCCAATGCAGTCTCTTCTCATCATTGAACCATTCCATCCTGGACAATATCTCTCGCAGTGAACAACAGTTTTCATGTCACAGCATGTGAGTGAACATGCAAGCAGTTGTTTCAGTGCAAGAAATATCAGCTACTAGTCCATCATATATATTCAATTTCTAACCTTTCAGGTCTTCATCTGCTTGGTATTATCCTTCAGGCAATTTTGCAAATGATCGATTATTATCCCTTTTCTCTCTTTATCTGTTTCCATAATAATTTTTTAAAAATCTTTTAAGTCTTGACATTCAGTCAGTTTATTAAAAGATGCTAAGTGCAATGCATGTCATGGCTTACACATATTTAATTTCATTTAAACAGAAAGTGACTTGCTCTCTAGCCAAACAGAAGATGGTGTGAAAGGAGCAAAATCCATTCAAACTCCTCACAGCCTTTGACCAAAAGCTTAGTGGTGCCAAATTCCTTTCAGAGTTTCAAACATCATCTTCCTTTCATTGGTTAAAAGACCACATCTGCATTTAAAATGTGAATCTTTACTTCAAGGTTAATTTGCAAGACTTGGCTTAAAAACCCAGAGAAATCCATGAGACAACAGTCAGGGCTAGGAAGGGTTAACAGCTTCCTTTTGATTTGAAGACTTTATTTTTAAAGTTTTAAAATACATACAAAAAAAGTACTAAAAACTATACCTTTACTAGCCCTCCCCCCATGGCAGAGCAAAATACATATTTCAGGTAACTATCGGTTGCTGTGGAGTGTTCCAACCCTTTACATCTTAAAAAAAACATTTACAATATATCCAAACCCATACATTTCAAATATGGAGTCCACATTTTAATAAAAAAGGAATAATTATTCCGTAAATTATAAGTTATCTTCTCAAAATAAAGACACAAATTTAGTTCATTGTGCCATCTATATTCAACATTATTCTTCCATATTACAGCAATATATTTCCTAGCTACAGCTGACGACAGACAAATAAATGTAATTTGAAATTTATCCAATCGTAAACCAGTTGTTAGTGTTGTTGTATAACCAAATAAACACAACAATGGATCAAGCTGTAATTCAATCTTGAACAAATCTTCCAAAAACTTGATAATTTTTCCAAAGAATGTTTAACTTTTTTCACAAATCCATACTGAGTGCAGCTTAAACACAAACTGTATTTTTTCAACTTCTCGGGAATTAAATACAACTGATGTAAAATGTTATAATTAACTAAACTATATCTCACATTATTTAATTTCATAACACTGTCTACACACTGTCTCCATTCCTTCTGAGACAATAAAATGGATAAATCCTTCTCCCACTTATACTTCATTTTATATAAATCAACCTTAACTGTCCTCTCTTGTAACAAAGCATACATTTCAGAAATAAACCTTTTTTCCCCCAACTATCAACAATTAAAATCTCAAGCTTCCTGCTGTCAGTGTAGGTTCAGCCACTGAAATCTAACTATGAACACTTTTAAAGAAGCGCTCCCACTCAAAGATTTTAGCCAGGAAAAAAAATAAAGCTGTCTTTCACAGATGCAGACTTTTGTGCCTCATAACTCCACAGCTTTCATCTGACATAAGCCTATGCAATCGTCCATCCCTAATTTGAATAACATAACATAATAACATAACAATTACAGCACGGAAACAGGCCATTAGGCCTTTCTAGTCCGCTCCGAACCAAACACCCCTCTCTAGTCCCACCTCCCTGCACAATGCCCATAACCCTCCATCTTCTTCTCATCCATAGACCTGTCCAACCTTTTCTTAAATAATACAATTGACTCCGCCGCCACTATTTCTCCCGGAAGCTCATTCCACACGGCTACCACTCTCTGAGTAAAGAAGTTCCCCCTCATGTTACCTCTAAACCTCTGCCCCTTAATTCTTAACTCATGTCCTCTTGTTTTAATCTTTCCTCCTCTTAACGGAAATAGTCTATCCACATCCACTCTGTCTATCCCTTTCATAATCTTAAATACTTCTATCAAATCCCCTCTCAACCTTCTACGCTCCAAAGAATTAGTTGGGAGGTGATGTTGAGATTGTATAAGACGTTGGTGCGGCCTAATTTGGAGTTCTGTGTGCAGTTCTGGTCGCCTAATTATAGGAAGGATATAAACCTAATCTGTCCAATCTCTCCCTATACTCTAGATGCTTAAACCCAGGTAACATTCTGGTAAACCTTCTCTGCACTCTCTCCACTCTGTTTATATCCTTCCTATAATTAGGTGACCAGAACTGCACACAGAACTCCAAATTAGGCCGCACCAACGTCTTATACAATCTCAACATCACCTCCCAACTCCTATATTCCATGCAATGATTGATAAAGGCCAGCATACTAAAAGCCTTCTTCACCACCCTATTCACGTGAGTTTCTACCTTCAGGGAACGATGTACCGTTACTCCTAAATCTTTCTGCTCTTCTGTATTCATCAATGCTCTCCCATTTACCACGTATGTCCTGTTCTGATTCTTCTTACCAAAATGAAGCACCTCACACTTATCAGCATTAAATTCCATCTGCCATTTTTCACCCCACTTTTCTAAGCAGCCCAAATCCCTCTGCAATCCTTGAAAACCTTCTTCATTATCCACTATTCCACCTATCTTAGTATCGTCTGCATATTTACTAATCCAATTCACCACCCCATCATCTAGATCATTAATGTATATAACGAACAACAATGGGCCCAATACAGATCCTTGAGGCACACCACTGGTCACCGGCCTCCAACCTGACAGACAATTATCCACTACCACTCTCTGGCCTCTCCCTTTCAGCCAATGTTCAATCCATTTGACTATCTCAAAATTTATACCTAAAGACTGCACCTTCCTAACTAACCTTCCATGTGGTACCTTATCGAAGGCCTTACTGAAGTCCATATAGACAACATCCACTGCGCTACCCTCATCCACATTCTTAGTCAACTCTTCAAAAAATTCAATCAGATTGGACAAACATGACCTTCCTCCCACAAATCCATGTTGAGTGCTCCTGATCAGACCCTGTCTATCCAGATGTTTATAAGTACTATCTCTAAGAATTTTCTCCATTAATTTACCTACCACAGACGTCAAACTTACAGGCCGATAGTTGCCAGGCTTCCTCCTTGAACCCTTTTTAAATAACGGAACCACATGCGCAATGCGCCAATCCTCCGGCACTATCCCCATATCTAATGACATTTGGAAAATTACCTCCAGAGCCTCTGCTATTTCCTCCTTCACTTCTCTCAATGTCCTGGGGAAGATCCCGTCTGGTCCCGGAGACTTATCCACCTTTATATTCTTCAAAAGCCCTAAAACTACATCTTTTGTAATCTCTATATTCCCCATATTTACCCAATTTGCTTTTATTATCTCACATCTCCCAATATCCTTCTCCTTAGTGAATACCGAAGAAAAGAAACTGTTCAATATCTCCCCCATTTCTCTAGGCTCCACACACAGTTTTCCGCTCTGATTTTCTAAGGGATCAATTTTGTCTCTAGCTTTCCTTTTACCATTAACATATTTGTAGAACTCTTTTGGATTAGTTTTCATCCTGCTTGCTATAGTTTCCTCGTACCTTCTTTTGGCTTTCCTAATTCCTCTCTTAAGATTCCTCTTACATTCAATGTATCTTTCAAACATCTCCTTAACTCCATGCTTCTTATATCTAATGTACGCCTCCCATTTTCTTCGAACCAAGTTTCCAACATTCCTTGAAAACCACGGCTCTCTCAAACCTTTTGCCCCTCTTTTTAACCTAACAAGGACATAAAGCTTTTGCACTCTCAAAATCTGATCTTTAAAAGACTTCCATCTCTCTACTACATCCTGCCCATAAAACAAATTGTCCCAATGCACACCCTGCAAGTCCTTTCGCATCTCCTCAAATCTAGCTTTTCCCCAATCAAAAACCTCAACCCTTGGCCCTGACTTCTCTCTTTCCATAATGACATTGAAGCTGATGGCATTATGATCACTGGACCCGAAGGGCTCGCCAACACTAACCTCCGTCACTTGACCCATCCCATTTGCCAACAGTAGATCTAACACTGCTAATTTTGTTCAATTCTACCGGAATTCAGTATTCCCACATTGGTTTTGAACCAGTCACTTCTTTCAGAAGAACTAATCCCCCAGAGCAAAAAGTGTGTCTATGCACTGGTTGTTCAATGTTCAGTTGAGATGGTGATTCCATTGGCATCCTTCCCTCTAGCACAAGTGGCCTCTTCACTATCCAAGGCTGACAGAACTGCCCAACCAGACCTTTATGCAGCTTGATTCCTGTTGCTTCACTGTGTTAATTATACAAAGCACTCTTTTGCTTTTTGTTTTGCCACCCTTTTCTTTCCAATGTGTAGTGGAGGAGGAGTCAAAGATGAACTGTATGGCATCTGGGGAATACTGTTTCATCTTGGGTAGATTCAAGATGGAATGCCTCCACATGAGGACCTGCCTTTTGCTTCATTGATAAATCTACTTGTTTCTATTGTAAGAAAAGAAATATCCCACCAGGGATGATCATGGGGATTCCATCCCAATATCAACATCTTATCAACAGAACTCTGATATTTCTTGGATGAAGATTACATCAGGAACTGCTCTGATCAAAAAAGAAAAATAGAGGGTTACTGATGTGAGATAGGGAACAATATGACTGTTGTTGAGTAGGTTTACATAGGTGGGCACAAGATTATTGGCTAAAGGGCCTGTGCTTTGCTGTAATGTAACGTTTGATGAATCCCACCCACTCTGCTCTTTTTATTGGCACCACCCTAAGGTTAGTTGTGATGCCACCAAGTGGGGGACATATTATTCGACAGAGGCCTTACTCTCAATGATCCACCAACTCTGTCCTCTCCCACACAGATGGATGAGGATCGGACAGTAGTTGTTATCTGTGTGACCTAGAGCAAGAGCTTTGGCAAGGCCTCACTTGTAGATCGGACCAGAAGGACAGATCACATTTGATCCATGGTGAAGTGGCCTTTTGGATACAGAATTAGCTTGATGATTGGAGACTAGAGGATGATGGTAGAGGGTGGTTACTCAGACTGAGTGCCTGTGACCAGTAGTGTGTCACGGGGGCTGGGTCTGCTGTCGCTTGTCATCTTTAGCAACGATTTGGTTGACAATGTAATTAGCATTGTTACTAAGTGTGCAGATGACACCAAAATTGGTGGAGAAAATTATCTGAGATAGCGACAGAATCTGGAGGAGCTGGGAAAGAGGACTGAGGATAGGAATAGTGGATGGAATTTAACTCAGACAAGTGCACTATGGCAAGTTAAGTTAGGTCGGGACGTGGTGAGTGAAGAGTATGGTAGATCAGGGAGACGGGAGTAATGGGTGCAGAATTCTATGAAAATGGTGTCACGGGGTGATGAAGAAGTTATTTAAAATGCTTGTTTTCTTCACTCATGTCACTGAGCACAAGAGCAAGAACATTGTGCTGGAACTCTATTAATCGGCAGCAGCCACGAGGGGCTGCAGACTCCAGGGAGGTGGAAGACTGGAGCAGGGCACCAGAGGACGGGAAGACCACTCATTGTCTGAGAAGTGGAGATGACCCGTAGGGCCGGTGACCAGGGCAGTGGACCAGTGAGAGGGCTCTGCGGCTGAGTTATGGACCAACGCATGCAGTAGGCTGCAGGTGACTCAAGGCGAGGAATCCGTGGAAGCTGTGAGTTGCTGGTGATCGCTGTCAGAAGTCTCGCACCGGGCTGCAGACTGCTAGAGACTGTATCAAACTGGCTGGAGGGGTACCAGGTGTCGGAACCAGGATGAGAGGACGTGCTGAGGACGTGGAAGGTTTCCAGACCCATGTCAGAGGTTCAGATCTGGAGCTTGGGTTGCCAGTGGGGGTTGGACTGTACTCTGTGTGGCTCCGGAAGTGCTGGAGGTGAATCCTCGAAGACTTGTTGACAAGTGGGGAAGGGGGGGGTGTGGAACCTCTCTTTTGCTTCTCTCTTTGACTGTGTCTGACTGTAAGAGGCACTTAGACAATTTCTGCCAGTGGTGAAACTGTTTGCCTTGCATCAGGTTAAAGGAAATTTCATGTTAAATGACACTGTTTTATTATTAAAATAATAAATTGAATCTTGAACATGGATGAGTATTGTGCAAAGTTCTGGTCACCCAGCTATCGGAAAGGTATCATTATATAGGGTGAAGAAAAAATTCACAAGAATGTTACCATGACTGGAGATGTATACTATCAGATCATTTCAATAACACCTTGAGACTCCCACATCTGAATATATCAGGGGGTGCTGGAGAAACTCAGCAGGTTATTGCAGCATCTTTAGGAAATAAGGGATAAACAATGTTTTGGGCCTGGACCCAACTTCAAGGATGAACTAAAATCAGGCCTCCTACACTCCCAAACCAGCGCTAGCCGCAAATTGGAGAAACAACCGCTAACATTCCACCAGGGCCCTCTCCAATTAGAGGGATTTAAATTTAACCTGCAGTTTCCATTAAACCCACTCCCCTTTTCTATATTGCTCTATTTCTTTTCCTGCAACTCACCTCTTTCCTTTCCATTCAGAGCCACCCCCCCCAACATGCTACTTTCTCTTCCACCCTCTCATACATATCCACCTGTTAGACTGTACTCCTCTCCCTGCACCTCCCTCCCTCCCTCCTTTCTCCCCTCTCCCTCTGCCTTTTCATTCGGATGCCTGAATGCTCTGACCTTAACAAAGGGCTCAGGCCCTTTAATGCTGATTGACTCATTACTTCCTGACCTGCTGAGTTTTTCCAGCACCTCCAAATGTTCCTGTTTAACAACCCCCACAACATTCCGATATCATCCATCAGTGGAACTACACTAAGTTGCAGATAATTCACAACCTCTTACCCTTGAAGATTGGTTTGGAGGTTTTGGATTCTGCTCAGGAGTGGGCGTCGAAGGTGAACAAGCAGCTAAACTCATTGCATAACCTGAAGTGAAAACATACTCTCCCTACACTTGGGTAGTCTGCTGGCATTGCCATACTGTTGGTGGAAATGAGCCATTGAAGAATCTCACATGACCGAGGTCCATCTGAGGACCAAAGGTTTATTTTATACGTATTTACCTGGGGCTGGATGGGGGGTGGGGGAAGAAGGGAGAATCAGCTAAAATCTCAGGCCAGCGACTCCACAGAACTAAGAAAATAATTCATTGTTGTACCTTTACCCAGTTGGTCCCAGCTTATTAGAAACCAATAAGATTAACAATTGATAACATACATTATAAGCACACCCAGCCTGGTTTCCTATAATTAAAAGGGAACATTTTCATGATTGTGTGGACAGATGATGCTCTACTCTGTGTTATCCCATGGTGGTTACCAAGTACTGGCTCTGAATCAGGACAGTTAATCACATTATCCAGTGACTGTCTTATATGCAGCTCAAGTTGCTTAGCTAGTTCTCTTTGTCTGTGAGATCACCGAAGGTGAATGCGTCATGTCCCATAATAGCATGTCAGTAGTCCCGCATCGGACTTGTCAGCCACAAACGAGCCTGCAGCTGACGTGGACTTTTTACCCCCTCCATAAATCTTCGTCCGCGAAGCCAAGCCAAAGACTCCATTCTGTAATGTGCTGTGTGACGATACTCAATTTCGACACATATTTACATTTTCTACTTTACTTTTGCAACACTGCTTTCACCTTGGTCACTTGTAAGGGGACGCGTCTGGGTGTGGGTAAGTCGAAGGCAACTGATTCAGTTTAAATAAAAAATTCAATTCACATTTAATTCAGCTTAATATTTGCTGTCTCTGATAATATCCATGCTTAGTACAGAAAGAGAGAAATAAATTGATTTATTCTGAAACCCCTGTATAAAAACTACATCATAAAAACAATAACATTGATATCATGTTGACTGCATCATATCATTTTAGTTGGATTCACAATGATGGTGGGAGCATCTGCAGGCAGTTTTTATGATGTTATGGCAAAAATGGGTCATTCAGTTGCATGCTAATGCATTAGTTGTGGTAGCATGAATATCAAAAGTGGACTCCAATACATCCTGGAGAGGTCTCCTGTGTGCATCCAGAAGAATTTGTTTATATGATAAACTGTTACAGAGGGGTAAAAAGCAAGACCAGGTCATTAGGCGTCATATTCATGTTGTGTGAATATAATCTTATTTACAAAAATCTGACTTTAACCAAGGCGGAGTCAAAATTAAAAATATAAAGCAATAAAAGCTCAGAGTAATGAGACAATAGAGTTTGCTTCGTCAAGCTCATCATACTTAGAAATTCTGATAAAAAATAGTTAACAACGCATAGACATGTCAATATTATAGATGCTTAGAAATTCTCAGTGGGATGTGTGGTGCAATCTCAAAGATGCAGCAAACAGCATTTGTCGCATAATCACAGGCGGTAATTAGTATTATATCTTCAACACCTATTTGAATAGGAGGTGTTAAATTGCATTACTTTTAGCACATTTTGAACTTGAAGTTCATTTTCTGAGCAGGGTAATTCACTTAATGTGAGGTGCCTGGAATATCCTGCAGCTTTCAGATTTATTGCTGAATACACTATGCAACACTGGAAAACCAAATCCAGCAGATTTTATGGAGAAAGCAGTGAGTGGTGTCTGTTACAGCCAGTTTACTGATAGCTCAAATGATAACATGGTTCATATTTGCTAGTGGGCTTTTGTATAAAGGGGGTAAAGAAATAGAAAAGGCCAAAAATGCCTTGCTGATTGATGGCTCACTGAGAAGAAGTGACTGCAGGAAGCACAGGAGCCAGAAATAGCAAGAGCTCAGCTGATGACCTTCCATTCTTTTAGACTCATTCATCTTCCAGTGGTAATTTCCAAAAGAAGTCTCAGACCTGATTGTAGAACAGGTCCTGCAATTATCACCCGAAGGAAGTGACAGAACTTGAAGCTGCTACTAGCTAACAAAAACACTGGAAGGTCAATGGTGAATTGCCAGTATTTACCTTCGGCAAGTGCGCAGAAGGTCATAATGTTGAGCTCACAGGAAATATCAAACTTGTAGGTGGCACTTGGCGATTCCCAGCTGCACTCTGGGATTCCACTGCATGCCGAGTTGCTGCAATTCCTCAGCAGTTATGCTTGCTACAAACTTGCTACAGTTATGCTTGCTACAAACTTGCTACTGTTATGCTTGCTGCAAACTTGCTACAGTTATGCTTGCTACAAACTTGCTACATTTATGCCTTGCTACAAACTTGCTACATTTATGCCTTGCTACAAACTTGCTCCAATTATGCTTGCTGCAAACTTGCTCCAATTATGCTTGCTGCAAACTTGCTACAGTTATGCTTGCTACAAACGTGCTACATTTATGCCTTGCTACAAACTTGCTCCAGTAATGCTTGCTGCAAATTTGCTACAGTTATGCTTGCTACAAACTTGCTACATTCCTCAGCAGAATTTACCTGCTGAGTGTAAACTGCTAAAACTGAAGCAGAAACGTTTAACTCATTCATAAGGGAGATAAATAGCTGCACAGGAGATAGGTACATATCAGGTCACTGACATTTTTTGATTAATTAACTTTGTTCAGATTGTTTAAAATGTTTTGAAGAGATCCAAGTGATTTTAAAAAAAATTAAATTCTTCAGCTGTTTATATATAAAAAAAAATTAGTTTAATTTATTATTGAAGATATTGGAATGTTTTTGAATGATGGGAACATTCAGAAGAATTTATAATCCTTTATAAAAGTGGCAACTTAACAACGGTGTCAAAGTTAATTCAGGTATTTTGTACACGATATTAATTTTTCTATTCCATGGCTAGATTATGTTGCCCAATGGTCTCTCTCATCACTGGGCCTGGCCATTAAGGATTGGAAGAGTGCTTGCCAACAAGTGGATTTCATGGCATTGCTAAATATTTTCTTAACCACAAGAATTAATTTGCTCACAGATTTAATCTCATATAGGCCTCCTTGCTTTCGACTCAGCAATTCGATTGGTTTCCTCAGAAGAATCACTGGCTTTGTCCTCCATTCTGGGAATGTCTCCAGTTGTTGGGCTGAATAAGTCTCTGGTCCAAGATTATTTGGAAATAGTGGGAGATATTGAAGTAGAATCAATCAAAATATCCAGCCAAAACTTCAGGTTTTTTTTTTGCTCTCTTTGATCTGCTGATATAATTCCAGATGTTTCTTTGTCCTAGGTGTTCAAAATAATCTGTATCATTCAAAATAAAAATCGCTCTGCTACTGTACTGCCACAGGTGTGGACCTGGGAGACCATGGAGTGGAGACGGGATCCTACTGCCTGGTCTTGATGACAATGGTTCTGTACAGATTTACATCACCTGTTAAGGAGCCAATGGCATTTTTTTAAAAATTCTGTATCCTCGGAGGTCTGTGCCAAAGATGGTTGCCCCTGTGCTGGGCAGTGTATGTAAGGGGTTTCCAGACTCCAGGAGAGCAGTAGGCTAGCACAGGACACATGGAAATGGGAAGAACACCCCATTGATAAGAACATCCCACAAGGCAGTTGACCACAGCAGTGGACCAGTGAGGGGCTAAGCAGCTGAAGGACTCACACAGGTTGCAGGCTGCTGGAGACTAGCTCATGTGACCCAGGATTCGAGAGGGTGCTGAGGGCAAGAAAGGCCTTGGACGTTGAAGGTTTCCTAATCATATTGGAGATTTAGATCTGGAGCTTGGGCTGCGCTACAATGTGAACAAAACAAGCGTAAACTACAAAGGCTGTACTACAGGCTTTAATTAGCTTAAAACCTGCACACCATGTTCTGTATCCCTTCTGGCTCTGTGTGCTCTGCTCCTGCCCAAGGGCCGGCGTGAGCCTTTATATAGGGCTGGTGATTGGTAGGGAGTATGTGGAGCCAGTCTCCCACGTTACCCCCCCCCCCACCCCCCACCCCGACAGGTACAATGGTTTGCCCCCTGCAGTCAGTAGTCACAGACAGTCTAGTGGGTGTATCACCACAGGCTGCCAATAGTTTGAACTGAGGGATATGCAGCCGTAGAGGCTATGGGAGTACTGGTGGTGAATCCTTGGACACTCAGTGTCTCTGAGGGATTCTCCTTTGCTTCTCTGTTTCTTATTGCAAAAGGCATTGTGAATATTCATGGAGACTCTTTGTTACGGCAGGCAAAAAGTGAAGTGTATCAAATATATTTCAATTTTTTTATGTGAATGAACCTTGAACCTTGGTTATGGTTTCCTCTTGCTGATACCTTTAACCTAAAGTCCAGTATCTGTAGATTCAGGAAGCTTTTTTTTCAACAGCTATCAGGGTGTTGAACCTCTACCCACTAAACTACAAACTATACTAGACCTACCAAAATGTCTGTCTGCACTATAGAATTGTCACTTATTCTTTTGCCCTAACTGCAACTGGGAATTTTTTCCTTTTTATCCTTTTGCATGTTTTATCTATTTTCCTGTCTCGGCATATTGTGGATTCTTAATTTATTTTTGAACTTTATAAGGCTCTGGTGAGACCTCACTTGCAATATTTTTGGGCTCCTCATTTAAAAAAGGAGGGTTCAGAGGAGGTTCATAAGGATGATTCCAGGAATGAAAGGGTTATCAAATGAGAAGCGTTTGACATCTCTTGGCCTGTAGAATTTAGGAGAATGAGGGGAATTGCAATGAACCATTCTGAATGTTGAGAGGTATGGACAGAGTAGATGTAGGACAAGAGGGCTCAATGTCAAGATTGAAGGGTGTCCATTTAAAGGAATTTCTTCAGCCAGAGAGTGGTAAATCGGTTGATTTTTTTTGTTGCCACGGGCAATTCTGGAGACATTGGATGTATTGAAGATAGATATTGATAGGTTCTTGTTTAGTCAGGGCCACAAAGGTTATTGGATTTGAATGAGAAAATGAAATACATCATGATTAAATGGCAGGTCAGACTCAATGGGCTGAAGAGCTTATTTCTCCTCTTGCCTTATGGTCTTATAGAAGAGAACATTACACCTCAATATTGTGCTGACCCATGTATTCCTTCCAAAATAAAAAGTACAGTCCTTCCTACCCCAAAACCCTCTATTTTACTTTCATCCATGCTCCTGTCTAAGATTCTCTTATATACCCCTAATGTTTCAGCCTCCACCACCATCCCCAGCAAGGCCTTCCAGGCACCCAAAATTCTCTGTGTATTAAACTTATCCTGATGTCTCCCCTAAAGTTCCCTACACATACCTTCTGGTGTTTGCTGATCCTGCCCTAGGAACCAGGTGCTGGCTGTCCACCCTATTGATGCCTCTCACAATCTTGTAGACCTCTATCAAGTCTCCTCTCATCCTTCAACACTCCAAAGAAAAAAGTCCCAGCTCTGCTAAACTTGCCTTGTAAAGACTTGTTTTCCAATCCAGGTAACAAGTCTCCTCTACATCCTCTCCATAACTTTCACATCCTTCCTATATTAAAGAGCATTTCAATCACTTGTCTGAAATAACTATTGAAGGGCTAAATGAAAAAGGAAGATTTTTTTTGTTATTTACTGCAAAGTAGAATCCAATTGCAGCCGTTGAAACACGTACCACCAAACTACACCCAAATTACAACCCCTGTACACTTTGGGAGGAAACTGGAGCACAAGGAGTAAACCCACGCAGACACAGGGAGAATGTACATACACCTTACTAACAGTAGCGGATTTGAACCTGGGTCACTGGTTGTGTACTAGCATCGTGTTAACACCTACGCTAACCCCGTGAATATCACCCATTTCTTTCGAACCTCAGATTAAGACATCAAAGCAGCTACTGCATGAGACAGATCTGGAGTACTCCTTCTTCTCACCACCATGGGGTTTGCCAGCTTTTACAAAATTCATCTCATCGCTTCATCTAGTATTCTCCATGAAAGCCAGCTTGAATTTACCCATAAATGAAGGTAAGTGATTCTCCTTGCTCTTCCATCTGCGTTCACACGAGTTGAATGGTTCTCTGGTTGTGCCCACAGCTGCTCCACTTTGAAACTTGTAGCTGCAAAGATCAGAAGAGGTTTAAATATAGCCCTGAACTGTACTAATGCAAACAATCTCTAAAGAGGGAAAAATAAAACAACATAAATAAAATGACGTCATCAAATCTCTCTCTCTGCTCATCATTCGTAATATTTTCAATGTAGCTCAAATTTTATTGAACAACGCTCCTGTGAAGTAGTTGTTTACAACTCGTGCACCAGAACACCTAGATCTATCTTGAAAAAGTACTTTGAGGAGCTAATTAGGAGCTAATTAGGTCCTACCTCAGGAAGGATCAGGACTCACTTCATTTTCCTTGCACCACAGCGGGTCAATAGCAGATGTTGCTTGCCTTCGCTCTGCATAAGATTACCTTGATCGTAAAAACACCAAGGCCAAGCTGTTATTCTTTGACAAGAGGCTCAGCATTTAACACCATTATGCCAGTAAAATTCATACAAAAATCAAAGGTCTATGTCTCTGATCCTCCCTTTGTAATAGGATCCTCAGTTTCCTCATCAGCATACCCAAATTATTCCATATTGTCAACACTGCATCCTTCTTGCTGATCAACTGCAGTGACATTTCAAAAATAGGTAATGACATGTCAGAATCTAGGATAAAGATTGAGAATCTGGTTGTTTGGTACAAAAGCAACAATTTTGCTCTCAAGTTAATACGCCAATATATTGGAAAAACTCAGCAGGTCCCGCGTTGGCCCTGGGAGACAAAGATATATAACGCAGGTTCAGGGCTGAGCCCTTCACCAAGGATCTGCTGACTTTCTTGTTGCGATCTTGTTCTCAGGATCAGTAAGACCAATGAGCTTGCTGTGGATTTAGGAAGATGTTGGATCATGAACCAATGGTGTTACTTGGTGGATAGGGCAGCTCCCTTCAAGTTCCTGGGTGACTGCATGTCAGATGACCTCTCCCAGACCAACACATTGTGTCAACTGTGAAGAATGCATTCTACCATCTGTCCTTTCTCAGAAGTCTGAGTAAATTTGACACGTCATTGAATTCTCTATCAAATTTCTCAAGGTGCATTGTGGGAAGTATACAGGCTGGTCGCATCAATGTCCAGGTTGAATACTCGAGCATCCAGGAATGAAGAGGATTGCTGAAAGTGCCAAACACTGTCAAAACCCACCATGGGCACAGACCTCCCCATCCATGAGGCACTGCCTCAAGGAAGCAGCCACTATCAAGGAGGATCCCCTTCATCTAGTCAACTTCACTTCTCTCTGCTAACTACTAAACCCTGAAGTCTGACAGCTATATTTTCAAGAACAGAGTTTTCCTACAGCTACCAGAGAACATAGAATATTATAGCACAATACAGGCCCTTCAGCCCTCGATGTTGGCCGACTTATACTGTATATTCCTAAAAAATTACTAAATCCTTCCTACTTTGTACCCTCTATTTTTCGTTCATCCATGTGTCTAAAAAGAGTCTCTCAAATGTCCCTAAAGTTTCAACCTCCACCACCATCCCTGGCAAGGCATTCCAGGACCCCACAACTCTCTGTAATAAAACTTACCACTGATGTCTTCCCTAAACTTTCCTCACTTCACTTTGTACAGAACAAACTATCAGGATATTGAACCTCACCAGAACACTACTGTAAAACCAAAGATGAAAGTGCACAAGGGTAACATACGATTTTTTTTGTACTAATTACAAGTACAGATATTTATTCCTTATTTAATCTATTTTTTTTATCTCATTTGCTAATTCATACCTGTTTTTATTAATGTTTTTAAGTGCCTATAGTCTGTAGTTGCAGCATGGAAAGAGAATTTCAGTTCATATTTACATTGTGCAGGTGTCTCACCTCATCCTTCTGCGCCCCTCATTTTCATTTTCTCTCCATTTAAGTTGATAACCCACCCTTTGATTCCTTTGACTGAGCTGCATATCTCACATTTCCTCACGTTAAATTCAATTTGCCAGGTTTCTATCCAAACAAAATCAGCATCAGAATTTATTGTCATGAACATATCACAGAAATTGTTGCCTTGTGGCACCATTACAGCTGCAAAATTGTTATATATTCGATTAAAAAAAAAGTTCGGGCAAAATAAGAGGAAAAAAAAGTGAGGTAGTGACTGGGCTTCATTGTTCATTCAGAAATCTGAAGGAGCAGGGAAATAAGCTGTTTTTGTACCATTGGGTGTTTGCCCTGCACCTCCTTCCTGATGGTAGCAGTGAGAGGAATGGATAGCCCGGATGGTGAGGGTCCTTGATGATAAAGGATGCTTTCCTGAGACACCGCCTCTCGAAGATATCTTCGGTGGAGTGAAGACTGATGCCCATGATGGCACTGGCTGAGTTCACAACTCTCTGTAGTCCTTTCCTAGCTTATGCATTGGCATCTCCATCCCAGACAGTGATGAAACTGCCAGAATACTCTCCACGGTACACGTGTAGAAATTTGCAAGTCTTTGGTGACAGACCAGATCTCCTCAAACTCCTCACTAAGTACAGCTACTGGAGAGCTCTCTTCATCATTGAATTGACATGGAGGCTCCAGGGATGTTGATACTTAGGAATCTGAATTTCTTTACCTGTTCTGCTGACTCCTCGATGTGGACTGACTTGTGTATCTCTGATTGCCACCTCCTGAAGTTCACAATCAGCTCCTTAGTTTTGCTAATGTTCAGTGTGAGGGGGTTGTTGTGGCACCACTCAACCAGCTGATCTACTGATCTCTCACTCTCCTGTTCAGTTCCTCATTGCCGGCTGTGATTCTGCCAATAACTGTGTCTCAATGTCCTCATCACAACATATTCTTCCATCTATTTTTGCTTCATCACTAAACATGAAACCTATTTTTTTAAATCTCCCTCTTCTGCATCAGAAATGCCAATAGTAAACAATCGAGGACCAAGAACTTTGGACAACTTTTTCCTGCCTGAAACAATTTATTCCAATCCTCTGTTTTCTATATTGCAGCCAATTTTAAATCAATTCTAGCTTCCACTAATACTCTGGACTCTTAATTTTTGCTTGTATTTTATGGAGTAATTCCGTAAAACCTTGTGTGCTTCTGCTGTTTTCACTGAGTCAGCTTCTGGGATAAACACAGATCCACATAACCAGTTGATATCATGTTCCATACTTAAAAGAATTAAGTGATTAATATGAAGACTTGGCTTATTTATTTCTATTAGGTATTAATTTTCATTTTTGGAATCACAATTTTCACAACTCCATTATAACCATGGAGAACAGTTATATTCATAGTTAGCTTTAGATAAATTCTTCATCATTGTTCTATGCTATATAAATGCCACAGCTTCACAACTCTGTGCCTTTAACAGGCAAATAAATTGATCAATAAATAACATCAAATAAAGTTACAAGGCACCAGGCAGTCTAGGAATTACCAAAGTTATATTTCTTTACAGTCCTTCAAGGTCTTTACTCATTGTTAGCCTTCCCAAGCTTCCAATACCTTGTCAAACTTCCAGAAGATTACAGTTTAAAACTTTTCATCGTATTATGTGTGTAACCTTATTAAACAACATAATTCTTGCTTTCTGTAGTGTTAGAATATTTGCCCACAAGCTGTGTCTTAGCCAGACGGTCTCATGGTATCAATTTCCATCATGTTATCTGTTCAAAAATATTTCCATTTATTTTTTGCATTAAAATGTTAATGCACTTAATCATTAGGCACCAAGACCATCACTGTAACCAGTTATAGTCTGAACAGACAGGATATCCTCTTCTAATGCTGTTCTTGCCAAAGCACAATGGCATCCCCACAAGATGCATATTTACAACACACTCTTTAACATGGAACAATACAGCACAGTATTGTGCTCTTCTCGAAATCCTCATTGGCCACTTTCAAGATTCAAGGTTCAATATCCTTTTATTGTCATGTAGCAAAACAGAAACCCTCAATGTTGTGCCAACACATATATTCCTTCCTAAAAAAAATACGAATCCCTCCCTACCCCATAACTCTCTATTTTTCTTTCATCCATCTGTCTGTCTCAAAATCTCTTAAATGTCCCGATTGTTTCACCCTCTACCACCATCCTCAGCAAGGTATTCCAGGTACCCAAAACTCTGTGTGTAAAAAACGTACCCCTGATGTCTCCCCAAAACTTCCCTCCCTTTACTTTGTACTTATGTCCTCTGGTGTTTGTTGATCCTGCTCTTGAAAACAGGTCTATCTACCCATCTCTGCCTCTTATAATCTTGTAGAACTCTATCATCTCCTCTCATCCTTCTATCCTCCAAAGAGAAAAGTCCCAGCTCTGGTAACCTTGCCTCACAAGACAGGTTTCCCAATCCAGACAACATCTTGGTAAATCTCCTCTGTACCCTTCCACATCCTTCCTATAATGAGGTGACCAAAACTGAACACAATCCCCAAGTGTGGTCTTACCAGAAATGTGTAAAGTTGCAACATGACCTCTCTACTCCTGAATTCAATCCCCCTATTAATGAACCCTTGTATCCCTTAGGCCTTCATGACTACCTTATCCACCTGTGCAGTGACCTTGAGAGATGTATAGATTTGAACTCCAAAGTCCCTCTGTTCATCCATAACTGACCATTAACCCTATGCCTAGCTTTCTGATTTGTCCTTCCTAAATTCATTACCTCACACATATCCATTTACCACTTTTCTGCCCAACTCTGCATCCTGTCTACATCCTCTTCTTGTAACATTCAACAATCTTCAGCTCCATCCACAACTCCTCCAACCTTCGTGTCATCTGCAAACTTACTGACCCATTCTACCTCTTCGTCCAGGTCATTTATAAAAATCACAAAGAGCAGGGGTTCCAGAACAGGTCCATGCAGCACTCCACAAAATAAGTCCCATCTGAACATCATTCGCAAAGCAATTCCTGCTTTGATATGCGTGTTCTCTCATCAGAATGGACAGCAGTGAATGAGCTGGATAGAGTGAATGTTGAGAAAATGTTTCCGATAGTGGGAGAGTTGAGGCCAAAGGGCACAGCCTCAGAATAAAAGGACGTCCCTTTAGAACAGAGAAGGGGAGAAATTCCTTCATTCAGAGGGTGATGAATCTATGGAATTCATTGCCACAGATGCCTGTGGAGGACGTGATTGGGTATATTTAAAACAGAGGTTGATGGGTTCTTGATTAGTGAGGGTGTCAAAGGTTTATGGGGAGAAGGAAGGAAAAATGCATCAGCCATGATTCAAGTGGCAGGGCAGACTCCAGAGGTTGATGGGTTCTTGATTAGTGAGGGTGTCAAAGGTTTATGGGGAGAAGGAAGGAAAAATGCATCAGCCATGATTCAAGTGGCAGAGCAGACTCAATGTGCCGATTGATTTAATTTCACTCCTACTTCTTGTGGTCTGAGGCCCACAGTCATGCCATTAGATGCACTCTTCCCCTTTAATCTCAATATTGTCTGTATGAATAGTGCTGGCCCTCCTCCAAAGTACTTGCCCAGGATTGTACAGTTTCAAAGTATAGAGAGCTTTTTTTTTTAATATGCAATTTTTCCGATACTCACACTTGCAGGGGCTTTACTGACTAAAACATGATTCAGCAATGCTGCTACTATCTCAAATTCTGCTGGATCACAGCAAACCTTCTAGGTTGACTCTGTCCATTTTTGCCTCTTCTTGAAGCTATAATCTCTTCTCGAAATCCTCATTGGCCACTTTCAAGATTCAAGGTTCAATATCCTTTTATTGTCATGTAGCAAAACAGAAACTATAATACCGCACAAAATTTCCTGTCGTTTTCCGTAAGGCAGTCAAAGAATTGCAATCAGCAGAAATTGCCCGGTGGCCTTTACAGTCAAAGAAAGTGGAGCAAAAGAGAGTTCTCCCAAGAGACATTGAGTGTCCATCGATTCACCTCCTGCCTCTGCAGCCACACGCCTTTCAATCTAAACCATCAGCACCCCAACACCCCAAGCTCTAGATCTAAAACTCTGAAGCTCTCAACATCCTCAGCACCAACTTGCAGCTTGGTTTCAATATCTCATACTCCTTCAACAAGTTTTGAGCCAAAAGCAATACTAACTGTGCTACACTCTGAGACAATCACCATGGCAAAGTACAGGCCCCTCACACAATTGATACAAGGCATGCGAATAAAGGAATGTGGGGGACCATTCTCACCCTGTTGTCTCTCCCCTTTGGTCTCTTCTACCTGCGATCACCACCTACCCCTTCTCTAATTCCCCATGCCGAGTGAATCTCTATAAATTGACCAAAAACTGAGCACTTGCTTCCTTTCCACAACATTTGTTAAGTAGTATTGCATTGTATTGTATTTGGGATGGCACAGTTAGGGTAACATTTTGCACAGTGCTGTTACGGCGCCAGCAATTGGGACCAGGGTTCGAATCCCGCGGTGTCTGTCAGGAGTTTGTATGTTCTCCCCCTGTCTGCGTGGGTTTTCCCCGGGGGCGTCGGTGTCCTCCCACTGTTTGAAATGTACCGGGGGTGTAGGCTAATTGGGCGACACGGACTCGTGGTTGTAATGGTCTGTTACTGGGCTTTATGTCTAAATTTTAAAATAAATAAAAATTCATTGACCTTTGATGAAGTCCTCAGAATATGGTGAGTAAAGGTTTTCAGTCTCCAGATGTGACAAAGAGGCTTCAAGTTCTGTGACCTCCCTCCTCAGAAGGAAATGAACAGCAAAAACTGAACATGTTTTAAGTGCAGATCAAAATTCTAAGCTGGGTCTTGTAAGCTTCTATCCAGCTGGCCCCTATTAGGTATGTTTGTTAAATGAATCTTAAGTTACTAAATGGCATGCAGCTGCCTTCATTAGCATGAGCAGTTAATTTATTTGCTAGCTTAATTCCTTGAATAAAGAAGTGTTTGGTTATTGTCAGGTTTTATCGGAGGCATCTATTGAAATGTTCTTCCTAAATTCATGCAATAACACTCCTCCTTTTTCTCACTCATTATGAGAGTGAGATATGGCTTTGAGGGATTTGCTGAGATTTGATGCTGATGTTCGTCCTTCGTAGTTGAAGATGACCACGGCTTCAAAGTTGTTGGGTTTGAAGTCATGACTTGTGCTTGACTTGCGCCATTCTTGTGTATTGCAGATGTGAAATTGCTATAATTACATTTCCATAAATATGATATTAAAAATAAATTGGTGCAATTGTGGAGGAGCTAGTGGAGTTGTTCAAGTGAACCAGTACAAACTTGAAGGGCCGACATGGCCTGTTTCCGTGCTGTAAACAGTTATATGGTTATATGGAGACGGCTGGAGACAGGTCAGGATGCAATGAATGGCCAGCAGTGTTCTGTGTGTGTCTCACTGTCCCCTCTTAGTGCTCCATGACACATTGCTGAGAATCGCCTTTCTGCCCGTTAAACCAGTGATGGTTTCTTCCGCACAGTCTGCCGAATCCAGGCTTCACAAGCTTGGTAGACAAGCCCTGAGTGTTGTGGGTCCATGGCAGTTCTTATGGCATGCTCGCAAGCCTCCCTACCCAATGTTGGGCATCCTCACCTGTCTTTGAAGCCATTGGGAGATATCTCCTCTTCCGCCTGCTTTGCCATTGGGATGATCACCTAGTGGTGTAGTAATGACATCACTTGTTTTCGCCCGCTAGCTGTAGCGGTTTCCAGAGTGTGGCATGAGTAGCCAACAAGTGAGAGGTTTAGGAGATGAGTGAGGTCCAGTGATGCCTACCACCCCCACCTTAGTGAGGCGCAGCTATCAGCACCAAAGGTACTCCCTCTCCTCAAAGCTTCCTACTTCCTATTTAACTCATCACTGAATTACATTGTCCATACTTAAGACCATTAAACCATGAAATAAAAAGGCTAATCAGCCCATCGAGTCTGCTCCACCACTTAATCATGAGCTAATCCATTTTCCCACTCAGGCCCACTGCCCGGCCTTCTCCCCCATAACCTTTGACGCCCTGGCTAATCAAGAACCTGTCAATTTCTGTCTTAAATGCCCTCATTTGTTGATTTGTTTGCAACTGTAATGTTTATATAATTCAAATCATTTGGATTAATGAGCCTGACCAAATGTGAAACCCAACATGCAGATTGTATTTATCTTTAATGCAATCACTGAGAAAAGCAGGGTTCAACACTTTTTTTTTTAGATGGGTGTGTTATATGAGGATTGCGGACAGTCAAGTGACCTCCTTGTCTGTAACCTAGTTGGAAGTCTCATCACCTGCCAATCAATGTTGGACTCGGGCCACCCATTAGTGCACACCTTACCATTGGCTCATTTAAATGATTCAGCAGTATCATTAGGCCAGACACCCAGCTCAGAAGACTATAATATCCAATATGTGCGACGGTTCCTGCTTTTTCTGCCTCTTGGTCCAAGTTTCGGATATCACTCCATACTAGGTCGCGACTGCAGACACTGCTGGAAGATTTGTGGATAAGGCATGAACTACCCTTAGTTGAGTCATAATTCTGTAATTGATCAGTGCTTGAAGATAGCCTCGCTCCTCTTGGTGCAGAGAATCAGGTGTGTGTTTGGAAATCCCCGCCTGTACGTGTGTACATGTGCGGGTCAGTGTGGCAGGTTAGGCAGCCACTGGTATTGAGGACCATTGTGCCTAATATGCCTACTTACACCGATATAGCTTTTGTCTTATACTCTGTAGAAGATAGGTGGCCACTTGTATTGGAGTCTAACCTGAGTCTGATGTGAATGTTGATTATACAGTAGTTATTAAGTAGCGAGAGTGATTAAGTACTGTTTGACATCTTCCCCTGTTTGATTCCCGTGTGTCCAATAAAGTTACCTTTGATTGTGACACTTGTGTTCAGACTCTCCTCTCTGTGAACCCACCAAACATTCCCAACGTGACAGGATGTAGCTTGAATCGTTGATGATATTCACAGGCATAAAATCAACAAACGACTTAGACTGAAACATTTCCAAAAGATATCAGAAACAATTTTTTTCTGGAGAACTGATATGCTACGCTGATATTATGAATATAAAATGCCCCATTGACTCAAGAGCAGCTTGGAGTAGGTTGAGCTTTTAAAATCTGCTGATAAGTTACATATCAATGAAGATTTTGCAAGGAATGTTTCATTAGGCACTTATCTGTAAGTCTACAGTTGTCTAAGTAATGAAGAGAAACAAAATGAAATTGTTTCTCATAAATATGTGTTGCCAGAGAATCAAAATGCAGATGTTATTCTCATTCATCTGTATCGTTCTCCAAACTTCACAGTAAAATATTTATTTGGGAGATTATATTTGGAACAAAATAATTGGAAGTATTTTTTTTAAAGCCAGATAAATGAAGAACTGTGAATAAAAACCAAACAGAACATTGCTGAAACCAATCGATACATTTTAAATGTTCACATCAAAAATGCTGATCTGCCTTCATATAGCATTTCTGACATCGTTACAGTAGCATTCATCAAACAAACCGTGGAATAAAAAATCAAGAAGAAATTAGGTGAGGTTTGATGAGAAGTGAATCTCTAAGAGGGCTCAAGGGAGGAAAGAGATGCAGGGGGGTGAAAAAGTTTTAAGTTAATAGCGCAGGGTAGCTGAAAGTAGGCTGTTCAGTGGTGGCTTAAAGAATTTTTGTGGATGTTTTGTATATGCACTGCATTTGTCTGTGTGTTATGTTTGTCTGTGAGTTGCATGCTTTAACAACAAGCACAGGACAACACTGTCTCGTTCAGTTGTACTTTTAAAATCAGGTGATAATAAACGTGAACTTGAACTCAAGGAAGGCTATGAGAAAAAGCTCAGTGGCATGGATTCTCAGATTTTTTTTGTATTAAAAATGTACCTGGTCTCTCATTTAACTGCACAAGGCAGCCTATTTAAGAAAATCTAGTTTCAGGGTGTGAGTGATGATGATATAAGACTGGAAAAAGACAAAGAATTGCTGGAGGAACTCAGCAGGTCAGACACCATCCATGGGTAGAAATGGTCAGTCAAGTTTGGAGTCGGAACCCTTTTTGTAACCAAAATACAAATAGATACATAATGTTTATACCCTATAATCCCCCAGCCCCCCAACCCTAAATCCCATCACACTTCCCAACCCCCCTCTAAATTACCCCAAAAGAAAAAAAAAGAATGGAAAATAGAAGATAGGAGAGGAGATCAACTCACATAACAATCATCAACTATTGCCATTGTTTGGTGCAACTCCATCAACTATGGGGGAAAAAAATACAAATTCAAACCCATACATCTCAAATACAGGCTCCAAATTTTAACAAAAAAATGAACAATTATTAAGTAAATTGTACGTTATCCTTTCCAATGGGATACAAGATGTCATTTCCGAACACCACCTTTGAAAACTTAAATCAGTCTAATTTTTCGAGGTAATTGCCAAACATTTTCTTGCCACAGCTAACAACAATCTCAAAAAAGCAATTTGAAACTTATCTAATTTTAATTCCAAACTTATTTTTTTATATATAACCCAATAAAAATACCATAGATAAATACCATACCAAGCTCAATTTTAAATTTAAATAAAACTCAAGTTCCTTAATTCTATTCCAAAAAGGTTTCACTGTTTCACATAACCAAGTAGAGTGCAAGAAAGAGCCAACTTGTTTATGGCACCTAAAACATAAATCAGAAGAAATAAACTTATATTTCCTTAACTTCTCAGGAGTTAAACATAACTGGTGTATAAAATTATAATCAACCAATCTATATCTTACATTTACAATTTTAGTCATACTATCCTCACATACAGTCATCCAATCATCCTGAGAAATCGATATAGACAAATCATTTTCCCATTTAAACTTAGATTTATAAATATCCAGTATAAGTATTTTATGCTGTAATAAGGCATACATCTCAGATATAAATCCTCTCTTACCCCCTTCAGTAAGAAAAATTTCAAATTTAGACTGCTTAGGCAACCATAACATATGCTCAAAATTATCCAATGGTAGGGCTCTGACCTGATAATAAGTAAACAGGGTATTTGAAGAAATTCCGTAATTTTACTTCATTCTTTGAAACAAAATAAAATACCCAGCTTCATAACAATCCTCCACCAACTTAATTCCTTTCTGTTCCCACATTTTCAAAAGCTGATTATTTAATGACAAAGAAAAAAAGTTTATTTTGAAACAAAGGAGTTTTAGGAGATTTTACCTTCGGTACCTATAATTCCATTCTTCTTAGTCCATAATTCCATTAAATGTTTCAACACTGGTAATTTATAACTCTGTAAAAGCTGAGAATTCCATGTATAAATAAAATTATCCATTCTCTTCTCATTAATCTGAGACAATTTAATCTTGGCCCAAACCAGAGGCTTATCCACTTCAAACATTCTATTAATAAATTTCAATTGTGCCGATTCACAATAATGCTGAAAATGAGGACGTTGCAGTGCTCCTAAAGTGTATTCCCAAGCCAATTTCTGCAACAACACCCTTGCCATTTTACCTTTCCATAAAAAGGACCTCACCAAAGCATTCAAATGTTTGAAGAATTTTCAGGGAACTCTACATGGAATAGACTGAAAAATGTGTGAACGGGGAAAGACATTCATTTTCACACAATTTACTCGTCCTATCAAAGTTATTGGTAAACCTTTCCACCGGTTTAAATCATATTTAAGCTTAGACAATAAAGATAAATAATTCAATTCATATAAATGGCTATAATTATCATCTATTATAATTCCTAAATACTTAATTCAATCAGACCACTTAAATTTACAATATGTTTACAAGATGAATAGTCCACATCTGCCAAGGGCATTATCTCGCTATTATCCCAATTGATCTTATAACCAGATAATTCACCATATTGTTCCAGTCTCAGATGCAGATTCCTCAAAAACTGCATAGGCTGAGTTAAATGTATCAGGATATCATCTGCAAATAAATTTATTTTATAGTCACCTTAATACCCTTAATATTATGATCTTGTCTAATCAGCTGAGCCAATGGTTCAATAACCAATGCGAATAGAACTGGTGACAAAGGACAGCCCTGTCTAGTCGATTTAGATAGTACAAACGAGGAAGATACCTGTCCATTTGTCACAACTCTAGCCGATGGATTTTAATATAAAGCCTTCCTCCAGCCAATAAAAAGAGGACCAAATTGTGGTGCGCTATCGTACAGAAAAGCAGACACAAAACTTAAAGACTGATCAACAGGCTTTATTCCACATAAAGTCCCTGCTGCAGTTAGCTGTGCTGGCTCCGAGTGACTGACCTTGAGGGCCTGGATGTGGCTTATAACCTGGTGGATGATTGGCAGCTGAATGGGTGGGACTTGGTCCATTCAGGTCAGCTGATTGACAGCCAGCCAGGTGCTGCCTTGTTCTTCAGTGCTCTTCCTGCAGGTACACAGGTCATCCCCTGCAGTAGGCTAGTGGTGGATCACCACATTCACCCCTTCTTTAAAATTGCCCTGGTGGGGGGAGGTAACATCTAATATTCCGCAAGCCTCAAACATATGTACATATTTACAAGTTTAGATGGTCTGGTGGCCATTGGAGTCTCTGTGACTGTCGCAGGGTTGGCTTCTGGTTGAGGGCCAGTAAGGGTAAGTAGGGGCTAGTCTGGGTTGGGGGCTGGGGAGGGGGCCAGAGCAGCTGGTGTGGCAATGTGGTGGGATGGCCAGGGTGACCAGAGTTGGAGCATGTGTGAGGAGTTGGCTGGGTGGGGGGGGGGCTGGGTCATCCCCCTTGGTTTAAGTGTGCCTGGGGTGCCCAGGGTAGGGAGGGCACGGTAGGCCGACAAGGTCTTGGCTGCACCACAACTGTCTGGGGCAGGGGATGTGCGTCGGGCCAGCATGGTCCTGGGTTGATGGAGGCCGTTGTGCTGTGGTGCATGCTCCCACTGGTGCCAGGTCCCAGGTTGAGTCTGTATCCTCCCTGTCACTGGGGTACCTAACGTAGGCATAATTGTGGTTGGCGTGTAGGAGGAACCTGCTCAACCATGGGGCTGGCCTTGTGAGTCCTCAAGTGACTACGCAGGAGCACCGGTCCCAGGGATGTGAGCCATGCTGGGAGTGAGATTCCAGTCACCAATTTCCTGCCTGTTAATCTCAACATCCATCATGGAACACCTGAGGGCATGAGGGATGTCTCTGGACAGTGTGGTGGTTGCTAGGACCATCTCAGGGTCTGACTTGCAGTTCCCTGATGGTGGAGGCGAGTTGCAGCCAGTATTCCCCTGCAGGCGTGGGGTGTGTCGAGAGATGTGAATGATGGCTTGTGGCGCTCTCTTAGGAATTGGGTGTGGTGGGTAGTGATCAGCAGTGTCCTCAGGCGTGGGATGTGTCAGAAGGACAGCCTAGTCAGCGCCCGTGTTGACCACATCGTCATCATTGTTGTCAGTGTTGGTGAGGTGGGCAGTGTGTGCGGTGTAGGCCTGGGAGGCCCCGGGTGGCTGTAGTGCCTGTGCCTGCCTGGCACAAGATGGCACTGCTGCATGGGGGTGTGTGGCAGCGGCATGGCTGGCCTTCCTCTTCGGCTGTGCTGCTTGCGCCGAAAGAAGTTATGTCATGCAGTTGTTCAACCATGCTGGTGACGTAGTTGAGGGCGGCAGAAGTGACATCATTCTGTGATGCAGAAGTGACTTCATTGTAGTCCGTGGATGTGGTGTCTTAGTGAAGCGGTGCTAGCGTGGCCAGGGGCTGGCCTAGACGCATAGTGAGAATGCGGTGATCGTTGCCAGTGAGGCCGGAAGTAGGGCTGCCAAGGCTGGGGAGGCTGGAAGTACCCGAGGGGGCAATGGTTGTAGAGGGCCGCTGAGCTGCAGGCAGGCTTTGAAAGGCATACCTTAGCGTTGTGGCCTTCTTGCCGCATTTCGAGCAGAATTAGTTCCTGACCGGACAGTTTCATCGTGACTGTCGATCAGACCCACATTGAGACCCACAGTACTTACAAAGGCGTGGGGCACCTGCTGCAGTGATGCTCTCATCCACCAGCTGGTTTTGGACCATAGCTGCAGTCTGTGCTGTTCATGAGGAGAACTGGGGGAATCTGGAGTCAAAGGCTTCAGTGTGTAGGACTGCTGCCTCCTGGGCTCGGACTACCTCCGCAGTTTTGGCCAGGAGGTAAATATCGTCCTCCAGCAGCTTATGCCTGACAACTCTCGAGCGCGGACCTCGGATGCAGGCGTCTTTGATCAACCTTTTGACTTCTTTTTCGGTCACCCCAGGTTCGGCTATGCATGGTCGGGCCAACTCACGCAGGCTTCCCAGGTAGGGCTTGGCTATCCCTTTGGGCTTCTAGGCACAAATGCTTAGGAGGTACCTGGCAAAGACCAAGTTCGTGGGGGTTTATACATGGTTTCCAGGGTGTTCATTGCCTCTGGGTACTCAGTGCAGTCCTTGAGGGCCTGGAAGGCTCGGGGACCTAACTTCGAGCGGCGCACGACGAGCTTTTTCCTGTCAGAGTCTAGGACATCAGCATGTGCCTCAATGATTGCTTCGACCATGTGCCTCCAGATTTTGAAGCGTGCTTGCGCTTCCAGGTGACATGGGTTGACTTCGAGGCTCCAGGCGCTTAGGAGCTTCTCCAGAGCGGCTTAAAATTGAAGTGGAATAAATTGCGGTGTACTGTCGTACAGAAAAGCAGACACAAAACTTAAAGACTGAGCAACAGGCTTTATTCCATACAAACTTCCACAGAGCTGGCTGTAGGAGTAGCTGTGCTGGCTCTGAGACTGACCTCAAGGGTCCGGATGTGGCTTATATCCTAGCGGATGATTTTTTTTAATAAAGCCGGCTTGATTTACATGAATCAAATAAGGATTTAGCTATCTATTAGCTAGAATCTTGGCAACAATCTTATAATCCACATTTAATAAAGAAATAGGTCTATAAGATCCCACTTTTAATGGGTTCCTATCCTTCTTAGGAATAATCATAATAAGTGCTAGAGAAAAAAAATCTGGAAAAGATGCAATCTCCATCACCTGTTTCAAAACATTCATCAATGAGCCGGAACCCTTATCAAGTTTTCAGTATCTGTACCCTTTGTACTTCTTTATCTAACTGATATCCCCCTTGTATTAAACTGGCAAAGTTCAGGAAAGTAATATAAACAGAGAAGCAGCATGAAGGAACTTGCACTGACACAGCACCTTTCACAAATTTGTCACTTGTGGCCAATAATAAAAATACTTTTCAATGTGATAAAAAGCAAATCAAAGAACATTCTCTGCCTTCATTAATAACCCACTCACACCAATATACCAATATACAATATACAGCATATAACTGGGCTTTCAGGATGTGAGATTTTATGGGTAGATATTAAGGTCTGTCATATATCCGGGTGAACAAAAAAAAAATCCCCAGCAAGTAATATGAATTGACTAGCAGGATTTTTTTTAAAAAAGATTGCAGTAAGCACTCAAAGAATCATACCTGCATTTATCAATTTTTTTTCTTTCAAATGTGATTAATGGGGGCGTGGCAAGATGGTGTAGAGAGCAGACGTGTAATCCCTGCCCTCTCTGGTCAGACTTTTAAGTGCCCGTTTTTTAACCCTTTATTTTTAATTTTAAAACTTTTATTTTCAGTTTGATATTTTGGTGAGCCATTATGGCTGCTAATGCAAAAAAAAACTAACTCTCAGTTACAAAAGAAAATACAGTTTCGAAGTGCAGAAGAATTGGGGCCTAAACAACCTGGAACAGCCTCGGATCCATTTTCAATGATCCCCAAGCTTTAGCGATCGCTGGTGGGGACAAAAGCTAAGGGAACAGCTATTCACCAGTCTCAAGATGGCGCTGGTTCGACCCATTCTGCGGAGGAAGGAGTGCGCTCCCGAGAGGTTGGGCACGAGCCTGGAAGCTTGTTACAGCGAACACCCCCATTGGAAGAGAAGGGAGCGCGGAGGAAGAGGATTGTGATGGCAGACACGCAGTCTGCAACGATTATGGGCTTGGGTGGCACTGTTAATTATGGAGAACTCCGTAATTTTATTTTAAAATGATCTGCAGGGGGACAGCAGCGACGACCCCCTGAGGAAGTCGGGGGGTCGTCGTTGGGTGTCCAAACTCGCAGTAAAATGACTAGAATGCTGCCTTTTGAAGAACAACAAGAAGAGGTCTAACCTTACTCGATCACTGCACAGGAAATGGAAGAGCTGGAAGAATGTGAGTTACAATTAATGGAACCAGATCCTGCATTTCAAATTGCATCTCAGCCTGTTTACATGATGTTTGAAGGTATTGCTTCCTATTTGGATGTTATTACTGGTCAATTGAACCAGCTGGTTCAAATGAATACTGTTAAAGTTAAAGAAAATAAGGAAAACTTAAAAAAATTTGAAGCTTCTTTTTCTGAATGTAAACAACAGGTACAATCCAATACAGAAACAATAGTAAAGGTGGAAAATTCAGTTAAAGATTTAGGAGCCCGGGAAAAAGAGTTAACAAAAAAAGATGGACTATTTGGAAAATCAAAACAGAAGAAACAATGTGAAAATTGTGCATTTGCCAGAAGGTATAAAAGGTCAAGATCCTGTCAATTTTTTTTTTTAAATTGGATTCCCCAGATGTTGGGGGAAGAGTCCTTTCCTGATGGATTGGTATTGGAAAGAGCACATAGAGCTTTAAGAAGACCACCCCTACCTGGTCAACTGCCAAGAGCTGTGTTAGTTCATTGTTTGAATTGTTTGGACAGAGAGATAATTCTTCAACTTGCAGTTCAAAATGCAAGACAAAGCAAGCTCCAATGATGGTTCAGAATAGTAGAGTTTTCTTCTATCCTGATTTGAGTCAAGATATCATCAGATGCTGACGTGAATTTAATCCAATTAAAGATGTTTTATGGTGTAAAGGTTACAAATTTGATTTTCGTTACCCTGCTGTGTTGAAAGTGTTTTATGGAAACTATCAGTCTCAATTTTTTGAGCAATGATTTTTGCTAATTTGTTACCAGATGTCAGAGGAAAAAGAAGAAGTCCACCATTATCTCCTAAAAGAAAATCTGATGGACTTGGAAATGGACAAAAAGGCAGAAGTGGAAAGAATGGGAATGGAAAGAGTTCACCAACTCTTGAAATGAGTTCACCATCTGGACTGGAATCTCAAGGCTGATTTTATTTTTTTGTAATGTGTTAATATTTTTGATTGGCTGGCGAGGGAGGAGGGGATTGCACGAACTTCTTTGTTAGTCATCAGTCACTAGTGGGTAATCCACACCCAGTTTTTTTAGGGAGTTACTACCTTTTGGTAGTTTTTTTGTTGTTTTCTTTCTCTCTTATTAACGAATATTATTTTTTATTTGGAGGGCCTATAAATTTTAATTTAAGGGTTCTATATCAAAAAAATTATCTTTTTTTATTTTCTTTGTTATTATTAATTTTGTGATTATTTTTGGTATTTAGCATTTGTATTAGATATGTCAAATTTGAAACTTGCTACTTTTAATGTTCAGGGATTAAACAACCCAATCAAGCTTAAGCGAGTTTTGGCTTACATTAAAAAGATGAAGATTGATATTGCTTTTTTTACATGAGACACATTTGAATGAAAAATAAAGTATGAAATTGAAGAGGGACTGGGTTGGACATGTTTTTTTCTTCTTCATTTAACTCCAAAGCTAAGGAAGTAGCAATCTTGATACATAAAAAATTATCTTTTGAATTATAATCAATGGAAATGAACGCAGGACATGCTCTTAAGTTGAATTGTAAGATGTGTAATGAATTTTGGACTTTACTTAACATTTATGCACTGAATGTGGATGCTGAAGCATTTATTTCGGATGCATTTCTGCTTTTGGGGCAGACTAATGAAAATGTTCTGGTTGGAGGAGATTTTAACTGTCTTTTGGAACCTTTATTAGATAAATCTCCAAAAAATGTTAAAAAATCTAAAATGGCAATTCAAATTCGAGCTTTGATGAAAGATTTTAATTTAGTGGACATTTGGCAACGTCTTAACCCAACAGAGAAGGATTTTTCTTTTTATTCATTTAGACATGAATCTTTTTCTAGAATTGATTTTTTTTTAGTATTGGCACATTTACAGGGGAAAATACTGCAAGCAGAATATAAAAGTAGGGTAATTTCAGATCATTCTTTGTTGTAGTTTACTTATGAAAGTTTTGAAAAAGTTCATGCAACTTATCGTTGGAGATTCAATATGATGTTGTTTTTAAAAAAAAGTGGAATTTATTGAATTTCTAAAAAAACAAATTAATCTCTTTTTGGAAGAAAATGTTAACTCTGTTCAGAGTGAATTTATATTGTGGGATGCTATGAAATCTTAATTGAGAGGTCAAATAATTAGATTTACCTCTGAGGTTAAAAAGAATTATCTGACCAAAAGCCTTGAATTAGAGAAACTGATTGATGAATTAGAAAAAACATTTCAGAGAGATGTGACAGAAAATCAGAAGATAGCGTTGTCTAGATTGAAATTGAAATACAATACATTGCAATCTTATCAATTTGAATGCTTGATTAATAGATCTAAACAATGGTATTATGAATGGGGTGAGAAAGCGCATAAGGTATTTGCATGGCAGTTAAAGAAACAACAGGTATCAAGGGTTATTAATGCAGTCAGACAAAATTCGACTATTACTTACAAACCTCGTGAGATTAATGATGAATTTCATTAATTTTATAAGAAATTATATACTTCTGAGGAAAAACAGGAGAGCTTATCAATTGACTCCTTTTTATCAGTGTTGAAATTACCGGTACTAGGAGAAGAAGACATATTGGAGCTGGAGGCTCCTTTTACTGATTTAAAAATTAAATCGGCTATGTTGGAAATGCCGAATGGAAAATCACCTGGTGATGACGGGTTTTCGGTTGAATTTTATAAGGTATTTTATGATGATTTATCTACAGTGTTTGGAGATGTGTTATGACAAATTAGTGAACATTATGATTTACCTGAATCATGCTCTAGTGCCTTAATTACTGTAATTCCTAAGGATAGAGATCCATTAAAGGTGTCTTCATATAAACCCATTTCTTTGTTGAATGTAGACTATAAAATAATAGCTAAAGTATTAGCGAATCAATTGGCTAAATTTTTACCTAAGTTGATACATGTTGATCAAACAGATTTCATAAAGAATAGGTATGATTCAGATAATATTCTTCGAGTGATTAGTTTGATTAATAAATATCGACAGTGCCCTGACCATTTGATGGTGATATCTCTTGATGCAGAAAAGGCTTTTGACAGAGTTGAGTGGAACTTTTTATTTAAAGTCTTAGAGAAATTTAAGTTTGGTCCTTCTTTTATTGGTTGGATTAAAGCTTAATACAATAAACCAGTAGCCAGGGTATTGACAAATGGTCAGATCTCGGAACCATTTAAATTAACTCGTTCAACTTGTCCTTTGTCTCCAGCTTTGTTTGCATTAGTAATTGAACCTTTAGCACAGTTGATACAACAAAATACACAGATACAAGGTATGAGAGTTTTAGACGAGGAGTATAAAATTAATTTATTTGCTGATGATGTATTTTGTATTTAATAAACCCAGCTCAGTCACTTTTACACTTGAAGGAATGTTTAATACAATATGGAACTTTGTCTGGATATAAAGTTAATTGGGAAAAAGTGAAATTTTACCAATAGGTGAAGGAGATTATTCAGTTTATAAGAATATTGTTAATTTGAAGTGGACTGATCAAATTAAATATCTGGGTATAAATGTGGATGTTGATTATCAATCTTTATATAAATTAAATTATATACCATTAATGAAAAAGATCAAAGTTGCTATGATAAAGTGGAAGGATCTTCCTATAAATTTAATTGGAAGAGTAAATACAATCAAAATGAATATCTTTCCATGTATACAATATTTTTTTCAGTCAATTCCGTGTTTACTTAATAAGAATTTTTTTCAAGATTTAAATAAAATGTTTAGGGAATTTTTATGGAAGGGTAAATTTCCGAGAGTAGCTTTGAAAAAGCTAACCTGGAAATATGCATTAGAGGGATTACGCTTACCACATTTTCAAAATTATTATGAGGCTGCTCAATTTAAATTTATTAGTTCATTAATGGATTTGGAACGGCCCCCTAATTGGGCTAAAATTGAGATGGTGAATATTTCTGAATTTGAAATACATCAATTTAAGAAAAGTAGAATGATAGTTTCTAAGGGTAAATTATTGACTTTAACACCATTATATAATAACCAACTTATTCCTTTTTCAATGTATAATCAATGTTTATTACATTGGAAATCTAAAGGTATAAAAAATTTGGGGGATTGTTTTAAAGAAGGTCAATTTTTATCTTTTAATCAAATGAGGGAAGATGTTGGTATTAATGAGAATTCTTTATTCGTTTATTATCAACTTTGATGCCTCATAAAACAAATATTTGGTAGAGATATGATTTTACCTAAATTGTCTAAATTTGAATCTTTTCTTGTGACTGTACCAGAAAAGGGATATATTTCATTAATGTACCAAATATTACAAGAAAGTATGGAAAAAAAGGGATGGGATAGATCTAAGATTAAATGGGAAAAGGATATTAACCTTACTTTTTCTGATAGTGTTACTAGATTGATAAATGTTCGTGATGCAATGGTTAATTATAATTTTTTACATCAATTGTATTTAACACCTGAAAAGTTTAAAAAAAAAATATGGTTTTAGTGAATCAGATTCTTGTTTTAGATGTGGTAATACGGTTGGAACATTTTTTAATGCTCTTTGGTTATGTGTACATATACAATCTTTTTGGAAAGCAATTCAATTGTTTTTGGAACATTTGTATAAGATCAAAATACTTCTGGACCCGACAATATTTTTGTTGGGTGAGTTGAATCCTTTGAAAGATTTAGGATTAGATAAGTTTCAGATTGCTTTTGTATATTTAGCTTTATCTGTTGCAAAAAAAATGTATAGCAAGTGTCAGAAACACAAATTCTCACAAATGAGTCTCTTTAAGATCGGTGACATGACAAGCTTTATTCACAAGTCTGCAGAGTTGGACTCAACCGGCTTCTCGCCAAGTCAAGCCCCGATACATACAGTGCGTTGTTTTTTATACAATTTTGCTTGTCCTTCGGCATCTCCACTACACTGCTTTAATTGGTTAGTTTTTGCAGAATCATCCTGATTACGCTTGTACTTGTTTAGTATCATGTTAGTCACGCACACCACGATCATTCATGACCTCTGCTCAAAATTGTCAGAAACACAAATTCTCACAAATGAGTCTCTTTAAGATCGGTGACACGACAAGCTTTATTCACAAGTCTGCAGAGTTGGACTCAACCGGCTTCTCGCCAAGTCAAGCCCCGATACATACAGTGCGTTGTTTTTTATACAATTTTGCTTGTCCTTCGGCATCTCCACTACACTGCTTTAATTGGTTAGTTTTTGCAGAATCATCCTGATTACGCTTGTACTTGTTTAGTATCATGTTAGTCACACACACCACGATCATTCATGACCTCTGCTCACACCAAATTCTGTTTTTCACTCTTTATCAATCTTTGGCTCCTGCATGTCTCTCTGTAGTTAAATCTGTTACAAGTCTGTTGTAACATTTTCCAGCTAAACTCTAGTGGTTAGCCCCCTTTTATGACTAATCATCACATTTTAACTTAAACCCTTTTTAACCCAAATTCTCTATCTATAACAGCAAGTACTGTAAAAATGCTAATGTGATTGATATTAATAGATGGCATAATGAGATGAAAACTTGTTTGGTAATGGAAAAAATCATGTATGTTTTACATGATAATTATTCTTTCTTTCTTAATAAGTGGTCTTTATATTTAGAATATTTACATTTAAATTTACCTTGATTAGATTTTAGTAAATATATTTCAGTTTTTTTTTCTTTCTTTGGCTCTCCTAAAGAGAGCTGGCTGAGAGGGGGAGGGGAGGTCTTTTATTTTTCTTCTTTTTTACAAAAAAAATTTATCGTTCATAATATGTACTTTTTTTTACTGTATGTAATAACTTTGTTGAACGAATAAATAAAGTTATGGAAAAAAATGTGATTAATAAATGAGCATGTTGTAGCAGCTCATCGGAGGCTTAATGGAACCGGCTCAGGAGCTTCCGAGTGACATCATTACGTCACAATGCAGTGACGTCATTTGGAACGCGCAGGGTTTTAAAAAGCTGTGGGTGCGTTTGTTTGAGGGAACGACTTTTACTAAACTTCGACTCGAAAACATCTGATCATTTTCTCATTCTTCATTTCGTACTGCAACACAGCTGCTACTATGTGGTATTAAACAGATAAGATATTAATGTTTATTTATCTTTTACACATGGACTGATAATTAGATGCTAACGTCTTTGATACATGGACTGATAATTAGATGCCAACGTCTTTGATACTAAGAAATTTCCTGCGCCTTTTTAAAAAAAATAGTACAATACTGAAATGTCAGGTTTGTATAACTGGAAATAGGTCCTTAAAAAGCATGAATTTTACTCCTTTCTTCCTTGCCATTCAGAAGGAGGACTAAGCTGACACTCAAAAATCCTCATGGTAACTTGCCCCATTCCTTTACGCACCCTCGCCTCCTCCATTGTTGCCTCTTCTTCCTCACTGGTCCTCAACACCCTCCAGCTCATTCTCTTCCCATGCAGCTACCCCCAGGGATCATTTACACCAGCCATTTAACCTCATGGCACATCTTGGGGATGTGGGGGGAAAAAGTCTGGAGAACCAAGAGTATCCCACATGGACACAGGGAGAGTGAGCAAACACCACACAGACAGCAGCCAAACTCAGTATGGCACCTAGGACATTGCACTGTACAGTAGCATCAAGGGCTACCCTGATCTTGAACTGATGTGTTAAAGAAGATCCTTAATTCTAATGTGGAAAAATATTGCCATAAAACCCATGGTATCCGGCATCTATGGGGATTGGTTGATGCAGATAAGAGTTGCTTGAGACTTATTCTTACAATGCATTAAGAATAAACATTTTAATAAAAAAAATTATACTGTACTTGCACTGAACAAACTTCACTTGCATGAATATATAAACCTTATCACATATTACTCTATTTTCAGTCACATTCTTTGAAAATATTTAACCATTGCTGCATTTGCCGGTTCCTCCCCCTCCACAGAGCCACTTGAAAGATGAATAATAACATTATATGTAATTAACCGACCCTCACCCAAGTTTACAGTTAAAGCCTCTAAGCAGCATGGCTTTTACTAAGCAGGGGTAAGGAGACACTTTAAGAGAGTCACCCCCTTGGCAGCGGAATTAACCAACTCGTCATCCTGGTCTACGCCATTGCCACCTTTATTCAAACAGCTGCTATGAGCAAAGCACAACCAAGGCCCTCTGCTGGCTGCATATTTGATCCCATCTTCACTCAAAGGTGTAAGTATTACTTAAGAGAACATTTACTTTCACAATTTTAAACTTGCATATTTTTAAATTCTTAATTATTTTCATTTTTTAAATTTATTTTCATTTTCTTGCTGGTTGCTTGAGGCTGCCAGTTGCTTGAATTCTGGATACTAGGGGTTTTGCTGTATTATGAGCTCACAATTGGAAATCTCGGGATAAAATCAGCTTACAAAAGGATTAATCCATTAAAATAACAATTTTGTTTTTAAAAATCCAAATGAACTTTAAAGGGATATTTTATGTTTTTCTCCTATGTTGCCAATAGTTTTTAAAAAATCACTATCTCCTACAAACAATGAAATAAACTTCAAAATTTAATAAATGTTTGAGTATAATATTTTTATTTACTAACAATAAGATTTCTGCATTATTTGTATTGCACAAGCTTTCGCACTAGGAACTCTCATTAATCTGTCACAATTTACTGATCGAGTGCAGAATTATTTCCTATGTGTGTCAGTACAGTAAATGCAAGCTTTAGTAGCATTTTAAATTTATGTTTTAAAGCACAGAAATGAAATACAAAAGAAAAAAATTTATTCCTTGGAACAATACAGGCTGATGTGTTGATCCCGAGTCCTGTAGAATCTCACAAAGCGGGGGCTGGGCAGACTACGAAGGAAACGAACCAGCCTTCCATTGAAAACAAAAACCCCTTTTCCACTGGCAGCTTGTCTCAGGAATTAATGGGAATTTAACCGGTTAAGAGTCCAGTGGAAGAGGAAAATAATCAACACAGCAGCATCAAATCACACTGGGGATTGATTGCCTCTACCCCTAATCATAACCCCAGCATCAATTAAACCAGTGGGAGGGAAAAAAAAAACAACTTCCATCCATTCCATTCCATTCAAAGGTAGACTCTCCGATCCCTGGGGACAAAAATGTCCAGTGGAAAAGCAGTCAGTGTCCAAAGGTGGCCTAATGGAAACATCAAAAAGGGCTTCCTATCCTGGGACATGACATGGCCAATTAACTGGGATGCCAGTGGAAAAGAGGTTTAAGCTAAGCACACTTTAGTAGAATATTGGTTATGTTTGCAGCTGCCTTTGCACTTCATATTAAGATCAGAGTTGTGAGTCTCTCACAAGAGATTCACTGTTTCTATCTCGAGACACATGTTGAGACTGAAAAACACGATGAAAATTAACGTAGATGCTGGCAGTTTGACAATGTGCCCCTCATTACAAATAATCTCTTCCTTTTATCAGACTGCCTTTTCCCTGCTTGCTCCATTATATCTTCAGCTCTTTTATTTTTATTTCCTTTCAATGTTTTCTGTGCACCCATTCATGCCCAGAATGATTGTGTCCTCTGAACAATAGATGATCCCCTCATTGGCTTTAATTCTTTCTCAGATTAAGGCTACTTAAACATTTCTGACATTTTACAGTGAAAATGCCACATAATTTATTTAGGAAGCAATGAATTTGAATGCATACATAATTCCTGGGATGCAATGTATTCATTTCTGCCCCTTATCCTGTTGTATTTTACGAAAATAATGGTCAATCAGTCGACCTGAATGGATCAAGCCCTACGTGGTCGGCTGCCAATCATCCGCCGGGATATAAGCCAGATCTGGCCCTTTGAGGTCAGTCACTCAGAGCTACAGCTATCTGTAGCAGAAGACTTTAAGTAGAATAAAGCCTGTTGTTCAGTCTTTCAAATCTTGTGTCTGCTTACTGTCACCATAGTGCGTCACAGTCTTCCCTCAAAATTTGCTTCCACCTAAATGGGATCCTTTAACCTTGTCATGGATCCTCTGAGCAGTTGCAGAATATTCTTAAAGAGGAGAGGAGCAGCTGGAGGTTGTTGTACATATTGGTATGAGTGACATAGCTGAACAGGGATGAAATCCTGCACAGTGAATATTGGGAGTGGTTTTGAAGGTTAAAATGCAGAACCTCAATTGCGGTAATCTCTTTATTACTCTTTGTGCCATGTGCAGGCTTGGGTATGAAGAGGAGAATTAGTGTGTGGCTGAAGAGCTGGTGCAGGAGGGAGGGATTCAGGTTCTTGGACCATTGCAATCACTTCTGGGGCAGAGGTGACCTGCATGAAAGGGATGGGTTGGACCTGAACTGGTTGGGGAGTAATATCAGGGCGGAGAAATTTGCTGAAGCTAGGAGGGAGGGTGTAAACTAGTCTGGAAGGGTAGAGTGGCAGGGTGTGAGATGAAAGTTGAAGTCCAGCATATGAGAACATTGAGGGCAAATATAGTTAAAGGGAGCAAGTCTAGAAGACATTTTAGATAGCAGCATGACAAGGAGAAAGGATGGTCTGCTAAGCGAAACGCGCTTACATTTATTTTAATGCAAGAATCTTGACCAGTGAGGCAGATGAACTCAGGGAATGGATAGACACGAGATTTATTACAGTAAATCCAGAAATGACAAAACCACCAGCCTCAAGCAACTGGCGAAAAAGAAGCACAGAAAAAAATACAAAAGTTTAAAATTGGCATCCACTCGCGGTTAGTTCACCCATCACATAACATTCAATCTCAAGCAACTGGATAATTCACTTACCAATCACCATAACTGCCAGATAATGGGTGTTTCCCTGCATTATAGTTATTACAGAAGCACGGTTGGGTGATGGGCAAGACTGGCAGATCAATATTATGATGTACAGATTTACATACATTGAAGAGTCCAAGGTGAGAGAGGAGGGGTTTGATGACTATAATGAGTTTATTGGCATATACATTCTTTGGCTTGGCTTCACGGACGAAGATTTATGGAGGGGTATGTCCACGTTTGCTGCAGGCTTGTTGGGGACTGACAAGTCCGATGTGGGACAGGCAGTCACGGTTGCAGCGGTTGCAAGGGAAAATTGGTTGGTTGGGGTTGGGTGTTGGGTTTTTCCTCCTTTGTCTTTTGTCAGTGAGGTGGGCTTTGCGGTCTTCTTCAAAGGAGGTTGCTGCCCGCCAAACTGTGAGGCGCCAAGATGCACGGTTTGAGGCAATATCAGCCCACTGGCGGTGGTTAATGTGGCAGGCACCAAGAGATTCCTTTAAGCAGTGCTTGTACCTCTTCTTTGGTGCACCTCTGTCTCCGTGGCCAGTGGAGAGCTCGCCATAGAACACGATCTTGGGAAGGTAATGGTCCTCTATTCTGGAGAGGTGACCCACCCAGCGCAGTTGGGTCTTCAGCAGCGTGGATTCGATGCTTGCGGATTCTGTCAGCTCGAGTACTTCGATGTTGGTGATGAAGTCATTCCAATGAATGTTGAGGATGGAGCGGAGACAGCGCTGATGGAAACGTTCTAGGAGCCGTAGGTGATGCCGGTAGAGGAGCCATGATTCAGAGCCGAACAGGAGCGTGGGTATGACAACGGCTCTGTACACGCTGATCTTTGTGTGTTTCTTCAGATGATTGTTTTTCTAGACTCTTTTGTGTAGTCTTCCAAAGGTGCTATTTGCCTTGGCAAGTCTGTTGTCTATCTCTTTGTCGATCCTTGCATCAGATGAAATGGTGCAGCCGAGGTAGGTAAACTGGTTAACTGTTTTGAGTTCTGTGTGCCCGATGGAGGACCTCAGTTTTCTTCAGGCTGACTTCCAGGCCAAACATTTTGGCAGTTTCCGCAAAACATCACGTCATGCGCTGGAGAGCTGGCTCTGAATGGGCAACTAAAGCAGCATCGTCTGCAAAGACTAGTTCACGGACAAGTTGCTCTTGTGTCTTGGTGTGAGCTTGCAGGCACCTCAGATTGAAGAGACTGCCATCCGTGCTGTACAGCGTCTTCATTGTTGAGGTCTTTCATGGCTTGTTTCAGCATCATACTGAACAAGATAGTAAAGAGGCCTGGTGCGAGGACGCAGCCTTGCTTCATGCCGTTGTCAATGGAGAAGGGTTCGGAGAGCTCATTTCTGTATCTGAACCGACCTTGTTGGTTTTCGTGCAGTTGGATAACCATGTTGAGGAACTTGGGGTTTCGTCCGAGGCACTCTAGTATTTGCCAAAGCCCTTTCCTGCTCACGGAGTCAAAGGCTTTGGTGAGGTCAACAAAGGTGATGTAGAGTCCTTTGTTTTGTTCTCTGCACTTTTCTTGGAGCTGTCTGAGGGCAAAGACCATGTCAGTAGCATATACATTATGCAATGTGTATATGCACTGAACTTCTAATCTGCCACAGCTGAACAGATAGTTGGTAAAAGAAAAAAAACACAGCAACTGCAAAACAACTACACACAAAATACGATTAAATTAAAAAGACAATAGATACACTAAAAAATATTGATTGATAGTAAATCTCCACAGTTATCCTTGTGTGAAATTGTCAATTTCTAGGGAGAAGATCACACCAGTATATGGAAAGGATATTTCTGGTGTAATGTCTGGTGAGGCTATATAGAAACAACTAAGAAATAGGGTGGCATGTTTAGCATAAACGATTAGTGCAAAGTGGTTTCTGCGCCAGTGGCTGTGGTTTGAACTGGACGCTGTCTGTAAAGAATTTGTATGTTCTCCTCATGTTTGCATGGCTTTCCTCTGGAACTCCAGTTTCTTAACACCCATCAAAAATCATACCGGGGCTTGTAGGTCAATTGGGTGGCAGGGGCTGATGGGCCAAAAAAGCCTGTAACTGTGCTGTATGTCTAAATTTTAGCAAAAATAAGAAGGGTCTCATAATTTAGATAGGATGGCACTATAAGCCCCTAATGCACAATAGGAAGAATTAGAGAAGCAAATTTTACAAGAATCACAGCAAGCTATTGGAATAAATAGGGTTGAAGTAGTACATGATTTTAACTTTCCGAAGATTCATTGGGACCGCCTTGGTGCTAAGGAATTAGATGAGAGCCAGTTTGTTAAGTGTGTATGGGAAACTTTTGCTGAAACAATATGCAGATAGACCTGAAGAAGAAGGGGGCTACACTTGACCTCCTCTGAGGGACTGATGCTGAGCAGGTGTCCGGCAGGTCAGTGGATGAACACTTTGGGGTCAGTGATCTGAATCTTACTAGTTTTCAGAGTTGTGAAAAAGAATTGTTGAGAGGTTAAACTCTTAATTGGTCAGGGCTACCTTTGTTGGCATTAGCCAGGGACTCTAAAGATTGATTGGTGAGGACTGTACATAAAGGAGCTTCTCACAAGTGAGAGGATTGGAAAAGTGAGGTGGAGAGAGTTCAGGGTCAACATGTTTCTGTTGGAGTGGCGGACAGGCTGGCAGGATGTGGGAACCCTAGTTAATGATGGATATTGCGGCTCTGGTCAGGAAAATGTAGCAAACGTTTATCCGCTAAGTTGACCAGGGATCAAACTAATCCTTTCAGGGATATAAGGGAATAAGGCAATGCATTTGAGAAGGACATTAGCTTAAGCTATGTTTAGATATACAGCACAGTAAGAGGTGCTTTCAGTTCCGGAGCCCGTGCTGGCAAATTGCACCCAATTGACCTACAACCCCAGTATGTTTTTGGAGGATGGGAGGAGATCAGAGAACTCCAGGGAAATGCATGCAGACACAAGGAGAAAGAACAAACTCCTTACAGACAACATTAGATTTGTACTTCAGTTGCTGGTGCTGTAATAATATTGCACTAACCTCTATGCTAACTGTGCCACCCCATTAGGTGGTCAGAAAGGCTGGTGAGGTAAAGGAAAGTCATAACAGATTCCATAATTATATTCAAAGCAAAATAAGGAACTTGGAAGAAAATAGGTCCATTAAGTATTAATGAGATTATCTATATATGGAGCCAAGGGAGATGTGTGAAGTCTTAAATTGATGCTTTTTGTCTATATTTACTGTGGGAAAAGCCTTCCAGCTCAAGGTTAGGGAAGAGAACAGTGACATCCCGAAGGACATCAACATGACAAAAGAGGACATGTCAGCACATTCGACACCTATGAAGATGTTACGTCTATGGGGCTGGACCAAGAGTATTATTGGACATTGTGGGAATCAGGATGAAGAAATTGCTGGGGCTCTGGCAGAGATTGTCATATCAGTGTAAGCTCTGAAGTATTAGAAGATGGGAAGGAGCCTAATGTGGCTTAATTTAAGGAGGACAAGCCCTTTGATGTTGAGCCTAATGCCAGTGATGAGGTTACTGGAAGAGATTCTGACAGGCAAGATCAATCTGCATTTAGAATCACACAGAATCAATGTTGTGTAAACCCATATATTCCTTCCAAAATAAACTAAGCCCTCCCTACCTGTAACTCTCTATTCCATGCGCCTGTCTATGAGCCTCTTAATTGACCCTAATGTTTTATCCTCCACCACCATCCCTGGCAAGACATTCATGGCACCCACAACTCTCTGTATATAAAAAAAAATACCCCTGATGTTGCCCCTAAACTTCCCTCCTTTCACTTTGTACACATGTCCTCTGGTTCATGCTATTCCTATCCTTGGAAACAGGTGCTGGTTGTCTACCTTAACTATACCTCTCAAAATCTTGCAGACCTTTATTAAGTCACCTCTCATCCTTCTACGCACAAAAGAAAAAAGTCATAGCACTACTAATGTTGCTTCATAAGGCTTATTTTCCAATCCAGGCAACATTCTGGTAAATCTCCTCTGCACCCTCTCCATAGCTTCCACATCCTTCCTATAATGACGTGACCAGAACCGAACGCAATTCTCTAAGTGTGGTCTTACCAGTGATTTGTGGAGTTGCAACATGACCTCTCTACTCTTGAACTCAATCCCACTATTAGTGAAGCCCAGCATCCTTTAGGCCTTCTTAGCTATCCTATCAAACTGTGTGATGACCTTGCCAAGATGTATGGATTTTGACCCTAAGGTCCCTCTGTTCATCCACACTCTTAAGTAACCAACCATTAACGCTGTACTCAGCCTTCTGGTTTGTCCTTCCCAAATGCATCACCTCACACTTACCTGGATAAAAATCCATCTGCCACCTCTCTGCCCAACTCTGCATCCTGTCTATATCTTCTTTTAACATTCGACAACATTCAGCTCAATCCACAACTCTTCCATCCTTCGTATCATCTACAAACATACTGATCCATCCTTCCACCTCTTCATCCAGGTCATTTATAATAATCGCAGACCAGGGGTTCCAGAACAGATCCTTGCAGTATTCCATGAGTCACTGACTTCCAGGCAGAATACTTTTCTTCCACTATTACTCTCTGCTTTCTACCTGCAAGCCAATTTTTATCCATACAGCCAAAGTTCCTTGAATCCAATGCCTCATGACTGTCTAAATGAGTCTCTCATAGGGGACCTTGTCAAATGCCTTATTAAAGTCCATATAGACCACATCTACAACCATACTATCATAAACTTAATTTGTTAACTCCTTAAAAAAAATCAGTTAGGCTTGTGAGGCATGATGTTCCCTTCACAAAGCCATGCTGGCTATTCTTGAATAGTTTGTACTTCTCCAAATGCTCATAGATCCTATCCTTAAGAATCCTCTCCAATAATTTGCACACCACTGACGCAAGATTCACCATTGAATAATTCTCAGGATTCTCCCTATCACCTTTTTTAAAACAAAGGACTACATTTGCCATTCTCCAATCCTCTAGCACCTCCCCTATGGCTAAAGAGGACTCAAAGATCATAGCTATTGATTCAGCTATCTTTTCCCTCATTTCCCACAGTAACCTGGGATAAATCACATCCAGCCCAGGGGACATATCAATCTTGATGTTTTTAAGAAGATCTAACACTTCCTCTTTCTTAATCTCCACATTGTCCATCACACAAGCCTGTTCTATTCTGACCTCACCCTGATCAATGTCATAAAGGGACACTTGTCTGAGACATGATCCTTCGATGATTACCATGCACATGTGCTGCAGGTTGCCATCTCATTTTCAAGATACCTGAGTGTGACTCCTGGCCTGCACCCCCACAAAGATTTGGATGGGTTAGCATGCACCCGCACAAAGATTTGGGTGGATTGGCATGCACCTCCACAAAGATTTGGGTGGGTTGGCATGCACCTCCACAAAGATTTGGGTGGGTTGGCATGCACCTCCACAAAGATTTGGGTGGGTTGGCATGCACCTCCACAAAAATTTGGGTGGGTTGTGCATCTATAGGTTACAATCACATAGAAGCTGAGATCATTTACTGCAGGAATATTATACTTAGCCACTTATGGGACATTAATATCGCTGGTGTTGAAATTGTGACCAATATGTTTGGGATGTATGCATAGCTTAGGGATCTAACTCCCACTTGGAGTTTACTCAGTGAATTAATGACAGTCACAGGGTTTCACCAAACCACACCCGAACTCTCTTTACTTCTTTTATAACAAAAAATAGAGTGAGTTATTTATAGAAATTTACACAAGCTTGACTTGAAGGCACAAGACAGTCTCGTGAGCCATTCAGCTAATTGATGGCTCCAGTGGTGACTCCCACTCCTGACGACTGTGGCTTACTCTGCTTAGGGCATCCTAACAACTGGATACATCCCAATGTCTGTTGGAACAGTAACATGCAAAGCCTTTTAGGGACTGCTGCAGTGTTTTTGGTGGGTATTACCATGGTACTGTCAATCAAAAGGTATGTATTTCCATGTGGATGCAGGAAAGCAGGCTCATGTCTGGCTCATTTCTTTGCATATTTCTTGAAGAAGGGCTCGGGCCCTAAATGTCAGCAATATCTCCTGTGGAGTGCTGTAGGACTGGCTGTGTTCCTCCAGCATTTTGTTGTGCTTTTCCTACAATCACAGGTTTTGAAGACTTCAGTGTTTCACTCGTGTGTGGTAATACTCAATGGGCAGGCCACCTGGTTAGAGCAAGTGGAGCAGATTTACTGAATGGACAACTAACAGAACACATTTAATCTCACAAGAAGAAATTTAATCTCAACAAATATGTAAGAAAGTGCCATTCAGAGGTACAGGAATTAGATCCATTCATGTTGATAATGATATATATATTTTAAAATCAAAATGGTGTGGGTAGAAGAGGTGGTTCTTCTATGTGGTAGATGCCTTGTGTCTGCTGCCCTCATCACATGACTTCACAAAAAATGAAGTGTTTCAGTAATGAGGAGAGATTTGAGAGGGTCAGTGCAATCTCCTTGGATCAGAGATGGTTAAGAGGTGGTATGATGAAGGTATATGAAATTATGTGTGGTATAGACAGGATAGGCTTCTGGAAAACATAACATTAGGGAGAAAACCTTAGGGGAAAAGAGTAAGAGATTCAGAAGGCACCTGAGAGGAACATTTTTCACCCAGTCACAGGGTAGTTCCTGGACCACACTGCCATAGAGAGCAGTGGAAGCCAAGTTGCTGAACTGCATTTAAGACATGTCTCAACCAGCCATTCTCAACGGGGGCCCTACAGCTACCACCCCCACCCCTCCCCAGGGGCCACATCTTCTTTTCACCTCATTTATGTAATCTGAGGTAGGAGAGAAACCAAAACTTGTCTGCTTCACAGGGAAGTGGGCCCATAAATTTTGGATGGAGTCCAAGGGTCCATCGCTGGGGAGGAAAAAGAACGATTGAGAATGGTTGGTACTTGCATCACTTAGACACTAAACACAATGGTCCAAGGGCTCGAAGATGGGATTAGCATGGATCCAGCCCATTGGTCCAAGTAACCATTTTCCATGCTGTATAACTTTATACACTTTTGTCCCTCTCATTTAGCCAACTGTGGATAACGTTCATGGATCTCTCATGGATTCCATGTTCTTTTACTTGTTTGACTAACTCATCATGGAAGATCTTTACCAAAGCTGGAAGCTAAAAAAAACAAATCACTGAAACAAAGTAACAGATAATACTGGACAATGAGGATTTTGCTTCCTGAATATTTTTGGATGTATTTTCTGGATTTTGGGCTGCTGGCCATGAAACTCACCTAAACATTTTCCTATCACGTACCGTTTTATAGACATAACCCATTTTTGTGATTTCCTGTCATATTTTTAACCTGCTTCTAACATAAAAACCATGAAAGGCACATGTCATTGAAAAATCCATTTTCTCCATTCGCACTTGGACCTCTTCCCTGCTAATCTTGGTGCAGTCAGCGATGAACATGGTGAAAGGTTTCACCGGGACATTGTGATCATGTAAAAGTGGTATCAGGGCAACTGGAATCCATCAGTGCCAGCTGACTATTGTTGGACCCTGACATGAGAGGTATCAGATGGTGAATAAGAATGAACATCAGCAGCAAAATATGTTTTAGGCCAGTTGAACTAATGCAAATGTGACAAGCATCATTATGCGATTAAACATACTAAATTCAATAAAAGTTCATTTAACTTCCTACATAATCGAGCAAACCTGAAATTATCTTTGTGTTCAACGTGAAGTTGCCTATCATAATCTTCAACTTTTGTTTTTAATCAGAAAACAAACCTTTTGAAACAATTTGTTGTCCAATGTAATCAAGGTGGATGCAAAATTTAAGACCAAGCAATTTAGATCCTGGTCTTCTTGCCACCGTGAGTACCCTTGAAAATCACGAAAATCTGTAGACATCGTAGTTGAATAAAAACACAACATCCTGGAGAAACTCAGCAGTGTCCTTTATGTAGCAAAGGTGGAAATACGTAACCGAGATTTCGGGCTGGAGCCCTTCATCAAAGTATGAGAAAATGCCGGCAGGTATATCTGATCATAAGAGTAGGGGGGGGGGGTGTGCAAAAGGCAGGAAGGAGATGATAGGTGGAGAAATGAGGGAGAGACAGCAGCAATGAGGGGAAGAAGAGCTAGGTGGTTGGAAGAGGTGGAAAAACAGGAAAGGGAGAGAGGAAAGAAGGAGAGTGCTTTAGTGGAAAGCAGTAAAGTCAATGTTCATGCCATCTGGCTAGAGGGTGATCAGATAGAAAATAAAGTATTGTTCCTCAAATTTGCAGATGGTCTGGATGGGATAGTACACAAGTCCATGGCCAGACATGTGAGTGTGGGAGTGTGGCTTGGAATTGAAATGATTGGCTACTGTGAGGTCACTGTGGTTGTGAATGGAGGGGAGGTGGTGAGCGAAGCAATCTCCCAATCTGCGACCGGTCTCTCTGATGTAGAGAAGGCCACAGAGAAAGTACCAGATGTGGTAAATAAGTCCTCTGGATGTACAAGTAAAGTGTTGCTTCACTTGAAAGATCTGTTTGTGTCCCAGGACTGTGGTGAGGGAAGACGTGCGAACATAAGTGTTGCACCTCCTGCAACCGCAGGGGAAGGTACTGGGAGAGGTGATGAGTGGGGAGGGATGGTCCACAAGGGAATTATGGAGGGAGTGGTCCCTGCAGAAGAACAAAAGTGGAGGAGAAGGAAAAATATATCTGGTGGTGGGATCCTGAAGTAAGTGCTGGAAATTGGGGAAGATAGTGTGTTGCATGTGGAGGCTGATGGGATGGTAGGTGAAGATGGGGTGAATTATATGTTTGTTGCATGTCGGGGCAGAGGGGGCCAGGATAGATGAGCAGGAAATGGAGGAGATGCGGGTGAGGGCTGAGTTGATAGTGGTGGAGGGGAAGCCACATTTGTGGAAGAAGGCAGACATTTTGGAAGATCAGGACTGGAAGGCTTCATCTTGTAAACAGATGCAGTGGAGATGGAGAAAGGGATGGAATCCTTGCAGGGTATAGGGTGTGAGAAAATGTAGTCCAGGTAGTTGTGGGAGTTGGAGGGTATGTAATATATGTCGGTGGAAAGTTCGTCTCCTGAGATGAAGACAGAGAGATCCAGGAAGGGGAGAGTGTTATCAGAGATGGACCAGATGAATTCAGATTAGCCTGTGTGTTATGTATACAGTGGGGTGAATTTAACATCTGATGGCAGAAGTTGGACAGATTCTATTACAAACTGTGGCTAATTTTCCTTTCTATTCAAGACAATTAGAGAAAAATCAGTGTGGTGTACTCCAACTGGATGGAGTAACGCCAAATGTTTCACACCCTCACCAGCAGGTAAAATTGCCAACAATGAGAACAAATGACACGTGAATCTTATCCTTCTGTCTTGGGTTCTCGTGTTTGTTAATATAATTTTATCCTAAAGAAAAGCACTGTAGAAGATGGAAAACTAAATTATAAAACTAGAACCGATGGAAATATTCAACAAAATGGTTCTGATGAGGTCATCAACTTTTAATGTTGTATCTTATTAAACTTCTGACTATTTCCATAATTTTCAGACTTCATTTTGCCATTTTATTCTGGGAGAGCATGCAAGACCAATAGCAGGCCTGGAATGCATTCCAATTTGCATGCCACAGCAACAGGTCTATCGCAGGTACGATCTCACTGGCTCTACACAAAGCCCTGGAACATATGGACCACAAAGACTGATAAATCAGGATGCTCTTCATCGACTACAGCTCGACATTCAAACCAATAACCCCTCAGAACTAATCAGCAAACTCCAAGATCTGGGCCTCAATACCCCAATGTGTATTTGAATGCTGGAATTCCTTACCTCCAGACAACAATCAGTGAGGACTGGTAAAAACATCTCCACATTCTTCATCAGTACTGTGTTCTTAGCCCCCAGCTCTTCTCGATTTACACCTATGTCTTTGTGGCTCGATATGACAATAACACCATCTACAAATTCGCTGACCTTACCACGATAGTGGTCGTATATAAAGGGGCGATGAGTCAGCATTCAGGAGGGAGATTGAAAACCTGGCACTCAATGTCAACAAAACCAAGGAGCAGATTGTGGACTTCAGGAAGGGAAAGCCAGAGTTGATCCTCAGGGGATCAAAAGTGGAGGGGGTGAGCAAAATTAAATTCCTGGGAGTCACTATCTCAGAGGAACTTACCTGGAAGCAACACACCAATGTCATAATGCATAAAGCATCTCTACTTCCTCAGAGTTTACAGAGGTTTGGCATGACTTCGAAAACCTTGGCAAACTTGTACAGATCTGTAGCGGAAAAGTTTCGTGACCTGCTGCATCACCAGTGGGGTTGGGGGTGGGGGGGCGTGCACCAATACTTCTGAGTGGAAATCCTGATGAAAGCAAGTTAACGTCGTGCAGTACATCAAAGGGAAAACTCTCCCCACTATCAAGACAATGGAATGCTGCCCTTCGAGAGCAACTGTATTCATCAAGTATCCACACCATTCTATGAAAATTGATTTCTGCATTCGCAGCCATATAAGATGACATATGTTCTTTGTGGTTAGTAAGGGTATGTGAGTGGAAAGAAAAAGGTTGAGAACCACTGGCTTAACATCTTGAATTTCATTGGTGCAACCAAGACAAGTGTATTGCTTCTCATGAAAAGCGAGTAACTCACCCCCTGTCACCACAGTGGCATTCCACCAACGGGAAGGCACAAGCCAGGAGTATGATTGAGTGCAGTCCAAAGAGAGCCTGTGGTTCCCTGTTCTGGTGACGGAGCACAACACATTTGAATTACTAGTCATACAAAATAGTTACTAGCAATTCAAAACCTTACCTTGCTAAGTGACGTGAAGAGATATAAAATTTTCCATAATGTCACCTTCATTGACGTTATCCAGTTATTTATGAGTATTTTTGTATAATTGTTTCCTCAGTCTATATACTATCCACAAAATTCCTTTCTCGTTACTTTTTATAAAGCTCGTCTTGAGGCAGTTAAACAATAACTGCTGTCAAACACGACATGATGCATCCGCATCTTAGTTGTCCAACTAATTGAAATTCAGATCCAATCATATCAACTCCAAGGTACCCTGGAGAAACCACTGTGCGCAAGATAGATATATTTAGCACAAATCTGGCTTCTTTTTCTCTGTCATGTAGCTATAAAATGGCCTCTGGCATTTTTCACATGATTTTTTTTCCCCCTATCATTTCCATGAGAAACATCTCGATGAGCTCAGCAAACTGCAAATAACACCCAAAGCTTAAATTAACAATTGCATTGTCCAGGTGCAATAGGAGATAATTTTGGGCAATATTAACATTGCAAAATTGTTTCACTTATTGTATGTGAATAATCTCTTCACTTTATTCCAGTTTTGGCTACAGATTACAATATGTACTCTGACAATAAATTGGAGATTTCCTTGACCATTATGAGACTAAAGGTCCCTCTGATGTCATACTGGGGGTCTTTTTAAAAAAACAACACATTGACTTGAATGAGAGCTCCTCAAGTATTAAAGCGGTGCTAATTGTAGATGGGGATAATACAATATTATTCATCCATCAGGGGATGGATAGAGCAGAACATACACATTTAAATTGCAGGAATTTGCCCGTTCACCAAACATCGTAAAGTTGGGAGATGGAATCATCAATAACGCGGTCAAGTACCATAAATCACAAAGTGATTACAGATGCTCGTGCAGCTTTTGGAAATTAATGAAAATGACAATGGAATTTTAGCTTTTATCTCAAGGGTATTGGAATATTAAAGGTAGGGATGAATATTTCATATTAGTCCCATCATGGAATAAAAAATGAAGAAATAAGCCTCAGGGAAAACTATAGAGAGCAGCAGCCTAAATTAAGCAGATTGATAATTACAATGGACAATGAAGATTTTGCTTCCTGAAGATTTTTGGGTGTATTTTATGGATTTTGGGCTGCTGATCACAAATATCACCTTAAAATTTTCCTAGCATGTGTCATTTTGTTTAAGATATAACCTATTTTTTAAAATTTCTTGTCATATTTTAATCTACCAATATATTACCCACAAAGCAAGCTATTTTAGTCAGTTGAAGCATGCCCACTTAATGCAGGAGCTATGCAAATAATGTCTTGGGTGTGAGCATGCTTAGTCTGGATAGATGCAGACAGATTATAAAAGCAGCTCACTTACTCATACAGATGCTGTGCATTACATTGATAAAGGTTGAACAGATAATGATAAACATATTCTTCAGGCAATAGCATAGTATGTGTACTTAACAATACCATTTACAGGCAGTTTGAAGATCTGCAAGTGAGGCCAAAGAGAAATATGGAAGGCATTTAAAGAAGGTGAGAATTTTCTTGGCAACGAGGCAGCACCAAACTTTGATGACATGCTTCAAGTGTACAAAACCATAAAGAGCAACACGTCATTGAAAATTCATTTTCTGCCTTTGCACTTGGACCGCTTCCCTGCTGATCTTGGTGCAGTCAGTGGTGAACATGGTGAAAGGTTTCACCAGGACATTGCAACCATGAAAAAGTGGTATCAAGGAAATAGGAATCCACCAATGCTGGCCAATGATGTTGGACACTGACATGAGAGGCATCAGATACTGAGTACAAATGAAAATCTGTGGCAAAACATCATTATGTGATTAAACATGATAAATTCAATAAAAGTTAACATAAAGTTTCTCCAATTTCCTATGTGATAGAGCAAGTGTTCAACTTTAAGTTGTCTATCATAATCCTCTTTTTTTTTAAATCAGGAAGCAAATCTTTGGAAAGAATTTGTTGCCTTAGCTGTGGATGTGTTTTTATAACAGAGGCCTAGAAATAATCAAAAGGGGTTTTATTACAGTATTTGAAGACTTGATACTTTTAGCACTACGAAACCTATGAGGTTAGAGACGGGATGGGTTAAACTTTTTAAATGTCAGCCTGCTCAGAGGCAATTAACAATGCAAAATAAAATTAAGCACAACTCCAGCATGTGCGGATCCATAAATGTCGACCCTCTGGAACATTGTGAAAGGGATGTCAATGAGAAAATCAGTTATTGCAACAATACTGCGTTGGGTGGGTCACGTCTCCAGAATGGAGGACCATCACCTTCCCAAGATCGTGTTCTATGGCGAGCTCTCCACTGGCCACCGAGACAGAGGTGCACCAAAGAAGAGGTACAAGGACTGCTTAAAGAAATCTCTTGGTGCCTGCCACATTGACCACCGCCAGTGGGCTGATATCGCCTCCAACCGTGCATCTTGGCGCCTCACAGTTCGGCGGGCAGCAACCTCCTTTGAAGAAGACTGCAGAGCCCACCTCACTGACAAAAGACAAAGGAGGAAAAACCCAACAACCAACCCCAACCAACCAATTTTCCCTTGCAACTTCTGCAACCATGCCTGCCTGTCCCGCGTCGGACTTATCAGTCACCAGCGAGCCTGCAGCAGACGTGGACATACCCCTCCATAAATCTTCGTCCGCGAAGCCAAGCCAAAGAAAAGACATTGAACAACACATCCATGGGTCACAGGAATATCCTTGACCACATTATTGAAATCAAGGCAAGAATGGCAGTTCTTAATGCTCTTTACAAGTTTAAACACAGAGATGCTGGAAGAACTCAACCAGTCTCGCAGCATCCATAGGAGCTAAAGATATAATACCAACGCTTCGGGCCTAAGATCTCCTTCAAGGTAATAGATCTCAACATCCTAACACCTTGCAGAGATATTTTTACACCCTACAGACCCTGCGACACCAGCTGAGTTCTTTGAGCATTTCTGTGTTCGGACGACAATCACCGCATCTGCTCTTGTGTGTTTCACAAGCCAATATAACAAATAATACTTGGTGCTCTCAGCTGTTACCTACCTCTGATTAGGAGAGAATTTATTGAGATTATTTGGTGATAGGAAGTATAACTTCCTCTGTTTACAAGTAACTGGGACTCAAATGTCTCAGAATGATTAAGTGCTCCGTGTTTGACAATGGTCACATATTACGAGGACTGAGAAACTCTTCCCTCTTTTTTGCCAACTCCTATCTCATCATTTTGGATTGGGTCTTTAAGTTGGGTTTCTTCCATGTGTGTCTGCATCAGAAATTCTCCTGTGCATACAATACCAGCCCAGGGTTACATAGATGCCTGACATTAGGCTGTTGATGGGGATGAAGTTACAAATCCATACCAATGAAGACAAAAGGGAAGATTGAAGAGTGAAAACTGGAGTAGAAGGGCAGAGAACATTAGATGGAAGAAGAAATAGGAGCAGAATTAGGTCATTCGGTCCATCAAGACTGTTCATTTAGTAGGGGAAACATAGGTTCTGCTTCCAGAGTCTGATGCTATCGTACCTGCTGGTGACACACCTCTACAACCTCCTCAAAATCCTGTTCCTGCTGAACGTAGTGGCCATACTGCTTGAATATCCACCACACACTTGCTCCCATGTATTTTGTGCCAAGCCCAAAGTGATATTATTCTAGTGAGCAATGACTTTCTTTTTAAACAATCTGAAACAGAGAAAAGGTACAAATTACTAAATTTAAAAGACATTTGAACAGATACTGATAAGGAATTTTTGAGAGATGTGGACCAAATGCAGGCAAATGGGATGAATTCAAATAGGGAACTTGGTCAGCATGGACAGGTTGGGCTGACGAGCCTGTTTCCATACTGTGAAACTTGATGTCTCTGTCATTCGTAGGAGTTATCCAAATAGAATATTTGTTGATGTTTCATACTACCCAGTATATGCACTTATTGGGAGAGACCTTTGTAGCGGATCCCATTGTGAATTTGTCCATAATTATTCTAACTGGTTTAGACAGATTGAAGCAAGAAATTCACATGGCCCACGTATGACTCTTTTGTTCCTTGCAATAAGTTGATGGAAATATATGAACAAAACGTTTTCATCCCAACACAATTCATTTCCTTTTTGAAAATATGAAAGCTACTTGTCTCCACCATTATATGTTGAAAGTGAGTTCCATATTAAACACTCATTAATCCTATCACCTGAATATTTTTAGCCCCTAATTTTAGCTATCCCCACAAATAGAAAGTTCTTTCACATCCAAACAGTAACACATTCAGAATTTCAAAGTGCTTCACTCCACACTATTTGCAGTGAGGATTCAATAGTTATAACTGTATAGTTTAATTTAAATTACATCTAATTAGAAGTTATATTTTACTAATACACGTCTAACAAAGCTTGCAGAAAATGTTGTCCTATCAATATATGAGGTGAACCTCACTTGATTTGGACATTTTAACTATTTTCGGATTCATATCAATATTTATGTAGCTTCATCATTATGGTATAAAACTCTTGACCAGTCATGCCTGGACATCATTTCCAATTACTTTGACGTGCAAAGTTCAGTTGATAAGAAAAATAATTTTCGGGGCTGGGTTCTCAATCAGCCAATTACTTATTAAAATTTGAAGCGTTTTTAATCCTGCAATTTTTTTAAATTATTGTCTAATTGAATTATTGAAAATTCCTAAGATTTAAATACCATATATACTCATGTAAATATCAAATTTTCTAGGCCATATTTTTAATGTTCACTTTATGGGGTTAATTATAACATGAATTTTAACCCTTTAAGGGGCTAAAATTCACACTTTAATTCAAAATGCAGTATCATAGCAGGTCCAAACAAATAAAGAATAAAAACATAATTAATTAAAGTGATGAAACAAAGTTTTCTCATCAAAACACACATCCCCTGAAGTAACAAAAACCATAGGACTAAAACACCAAAGTCTGCAGATACTGTGATTGAAGTTAAAACACAAAGGATGGGGAGAGGTGTGAGGGGATAGTGCAAGGAATGGTGGTGGGTGGGGTGGGGTGGGGGGGTGGAATGAGCCTGGGGGGGTCCATCAGCAGTGCCAGTCTTGCAGAAGTCGAGCTAGGTGTGGGAACTGGTGAGTGGGTCGGTGTGGACGCTGGTGTGGGGGAGGTCAGGACCGCAGTATGTATCTACGTCATCCGAGGTATTGGGAGCCCCAGCTGCAGGCAGCCAGGCCTATGGCACGATTCGCAACTGAGGCATTGGGGGCTCTGGCTTGCAGGAAAATGGGACTGAGTTGAAAGACTTGGATTGACTTTTACATGAGACACAGTATATAGAAAATTCCAGATTTTTTGGCCAAAATTAGGAAGTTGTCTTTTACATGAAATTGAATTTTATATGAGTATATATGGTAATTCACTCTAGAATTGCAGAAAGTTTAAATGGAGGAGTCTTGCCCCATTTAAACAGCATCTTATGGTGAAATTTCTTGGACTGGATGATTCTTTCCAACTGAGCCAGCAGTCATTTATTATCAAGTTGCATCAACTAGTGTCAGAATAATTAAGTGCATTCAACTGTTTCAAATGTTGCATCGACAAGAATTTTTAGCGCCAAATAAGATGGGTCATTTATTTGTCAAAATATAATTATGCATGGATGAATAACACTTTGTAGTTAAAAGCTGTCAGACGAATTAAAATATTAATTATTATAAGAATCAGTTATTTTAATTCAACAAATGTAGAATAAAACTGATAATCCTTCGTCGCAACTCTTCAGAAATGCTGTTAAAACAAGGAGTTATATCAAGGATGGGGATGAGTCAGTATACAGGATGAAGATTGTAAATTTGGCTGTATGTGCACCAATGACAACCTTGCACTTAATGTCACCAAAACTGAGGAGCTCATTATTGACTTCATGAAAGGAAAGCCAGAAGCATACGATCCAGTGATCATTGGGGGATCAGAGGTGGAGAGGGTGAGCACATTTAGATTATTGGGAGTCACTATCTCGGAGAATCTTTCCTGGGCCCAACACACCTAATGGCATCATGAAGAAAGCACGTCGACGCCTCTACTTCTTAAGAAGTTTGCGGAGGTTTGGTATGACACCAGAAACCCTGGAAATTTTCTACAGATGTGTGTTGGGATGTGTTCTGACTGGCTGCATCATGGTCTGGTATGGAAACACCTGAGCATAAAGCCCTCCAAAAGGTAGTGGATATAGCCCATGATTGTGATAGTACAGATCTATCACCAATGTACATAGTGTATATAGTTATTGTATCTAGACTGTGCTTACAGCAATTGGCTAAGAGCTAAGCCACGCCTATTGTCTGGGCCTTAAAGGGTTGTGTTCCTAGTCAGGTCGGATCATTCCAGACTGGTCGGCCATCTGTGAAGAGCTCCTGTCTTTTGCTAATAAAAGCCCTGGTTTGGATCAACAAGTCTTTGATTCTTTCAACGAGCTCTACAATGATATTACAGGAAAAGACCCCCCCCCCCCTACAATTGAGCAAATCTACAAGGAACATTACTGTTGGAGGGCAGCAGCACTCATCAAAGGTCCACCCCACCCAGCACACGCTCTGTTCTTGCTGCTGCCATCAGGGAAGAGGTCTTGGTGCCACATGACTTACACCACTAGGTTCAGGAACAGCTGCTACCCCTCCACTATCGAACTTCTAAACAACAAACTCAATCAGGAACAAATGTAAGGACGCCTACTTATGTACTTTATTGATTTTCCTTGCTCTCCCTGTATTGCACATAGTTTGTTTACATTAGTTATCTTTCTTTTGATTGTTCACATGTTTACGCAGCGTACAGTTTATTTTAGCATGACCAATTAGTAGTAATTCTGCCACACCCACAGGAAAAGTAATCTCAGGGTTGTATGTGATGCCGTGAATGTTCTCTGACAATACATCTGAAATCTGATCTGAATCTGACTCTGCAGACACTGAGTTAAGTAGAATTCACAAACTTGCTGGAGAATGCAAGCAGGTCATGCAGCATCCATAGGAAATAAAGGGTAATCAGTGTTTTGGGACTGGGCCCTTCATCAGTGGGCACCTGTCCATTTCAATCCCTTCCATCACCCTCTCTGCCTGAGAGATTAAAGGGTTCTACTAAAGACTTGTTAAATACTGACAGTGACCCAGCTTCAACCACTCTCAAAGGCAGAGTGTTTGATCCGTTACAATTCTGGGTGAAGAAGGTTCCCTTCATATCCACTCTAAATCTTTCCCCATTTGTCTTCCAGTTTTATCTACCTCTAATATGGGGGGGGAGGGGGGGGAAATTTCCTGCAATCTCTTCTAACTTTCCCTTTTATAATTTAATAGACCTCAACGATGTTGCATCTTAAACTCTTCTGTCCCACCAAGAACAGACTCACCTTCTCATAATTGAACTGTTGAATCCTCTCCCCTGAACCCCATCACATTTTTTTTACACATGTATCAGCTGAGGTCTGGTCCAGGTTTTATAAACTTAAATCATAACTTCCCTTCTTCTGTCTAGAACACTCTAACTCATGAAGACCAACCTTACAAACTACTTTACCTTCAAGGAATGATGGAACATGTACTCTGAGATCCCTTTGATCCTCAATAGTCCTAAAGACTATTGGTGCTGGGAGCCAGCAGCCCACTCATTGTTCCACTGTGCAATCTGTTCAGTCTGGCATAGTTTTTTTCCATTATTTTGAACTCTGATTCTTATTCTGGACTTGCTCGCCAGGAGTAATGTCCTCCCCATAACCATCCTGTTAAGCCATCAATAGCTGTTTTCAACATTTTAAAGAAGTTGCATTCTCATTTATCTTCATTAGGCCAATTAATTTCTTCTCATTTATTGGACCTGCCATTTTTGGAATCTATCTTTGCTGTGTTCCCTTTATAACAAGTACAGCACTTTTTTTTTTAGATACGGAAACCAAAATACTCTGGGTGCGTTCTCTTATCAATGAGTATGCAAGGTCTATTAAGGGTTCAGCAACATAGTCAAGTGCATAAGGATGTCATCATGGGGACCTAACTCTTACCCAGCCAGGGTGAAGCAGAAACCATGGCTCAATGTAAAGGTATGTGCACTACTCAAAGCTCTGAGTGGTGCTTTCAGGTCAGGCAATAAGATGGCACAAAGAACAACAAGGGCCGAACTCTGCTGGCCAATCAGGAAGGCAAAGCAGGGGTATGCATAGAAGATCCACAGACAACTGTGTGTCTCAAGGCCCAGGTGGCAAGGTATTAAAAGAATAATGGACCTCCATTCAACCTTGTGGGTGAGTGATAATGACGCCACGCTCTCTGACAGGTTCAACACCTTCTAAGTACAGTTTGATGCGGAAAAGGACACGTTGTCAAAGAAAGTCCCATCCCCCCCCACCCCCTCTGAGGAACAAGCATCTTGCAAAGCTGCAGCTGAGATGTGGAGGATCCTATCCAGGATGAACCCACACAAAGCAGCAGGAACAGATAACATAACTGATTGGGAGCTGAGGGACTGTGTGGACCAGCTGACTGAGGTCCCAACAGATATCTTCAATATCCATAATCTCAGGAGCACTCAAGGCAGTTACCATCAGCCTGGTGCCCAAGAGAGTAAGAGTCGCTGGACTAAATGACTACTGTCCAGTAGCACTGACCTCCAGGATATTGAAGTGCTTTGAGCGACAGGTAGTGGAGTGCATCAAATTAAACCTACCAGCGACAATGGATTCATTCCAGATTTCCCATGCGTTAAACTGATCCACAAACAATGCAATCGCCTTGACCCTCCACTCCATCCTGAACCACCGAGAGAATGATGCCTCATATACCGGACTGTTATACATCAGCCCAGCATTCAGCACAGTCATACCTCAGAGGCTGGTGGATCAATTCCCTCACTAGACTCATTGCCCCTCTCTGCAACTGGACCCTGAGTTGTTGATTGAAGGACCACCGTCCATCTGGGTTGGCAAAACATCAAGCCTCATCACACCGGGCACTGGTGCACCTCAGGGTTGTGTGCTCAGCCCACTACTGTTGCTAACTCATGACTGTCCTGACACATCTAGTTCAAACAGAATCATTGAGTTTGCGATTGACACAATGGCAATTATGAGCTGGCTTACAGAGAGGAGATTGAAAAGTTTGTACAGTAGTATAAGAAAAACACCCTGATATGGACAGGACTATGGAGATGATTATGGACCAGGTTGATGAAGGACCACTCCCCACTATATATCCATTCCCCTATTGTAGAGTGAGTGCAGAGCACAACATTCCTTGTGTTCAAAGGATGACCTATCCTGGACCCACAACAGTACCTCATTAGTCAGGAAGCTGCAGCGGTGGCTACACTTCCTAAGGATGAGGGGCCAAGGCTACTGGGCACCATCCAAATGACGTTCTGTAGGTGCACACTAGAGACTCCTGGTTGGCTGCATTAGAGTGTAACATGGTGGTTGCAAGCCATCAGATCAGAGTTCAGTATGGAGGGTGATTAAAACTGTTGAGAAGATCACTGGCCTCTCTCTTCCCTCTATCAAACAATATCTACAGGGAGTGATGCTTAAAGAGGGCTCAGAAAATCAATGGGGACCCTTACTGTACAGCGTGCAGTATCTTTGTTACACTACATTCCAGCAAGAGGTACAAGAGCATTATAAAAAAAGAACTGCCAGGCTGAGAAACAGCTTCTTTCCACAGATGGTGAGATGGTTGAACAATCCTTGATACCTGTAAATTATTTTTATATATATTTACTGAATTTTGGATCACTATGTCTATATGTTGCTTGTGTATCAGGTGTACTATGTGCTTATGTGTGTGCACTAGAGTCCGGAAATACAATGTTTTGTCAGGTTGTATATGTACAGTATATGTTCAATTAGATGACAATAAACTTGAACCAAGACCCGATATAATCTTTAGGATGTAATCTTTAGGCACCGTATAACATTTGCCTTTCTATCTCTCTGCTTCACTGTATGTTAGCAATCAGTGACATGTGTTCAAGGACTGTTCTAATATTTTTGTCAGAGCAGTGTTGTCCTACATATCAGAAGGGATCTAACAGTAAATTTAAATTAGGGTTATTAAGTACAAGAGTCAAGCCAATCCTTTCCCTAGGAAGTTCATTGAAAGCCATGGTTAGACCTCACTTAAATTGAAGATACAAGGTGCCAATGCCAAATATTACTGGCAGCTATTGCAGACATATTGAAAACCTTACCCAACTCTTGGTTCAATACAAACAGAAGAAAATAGCCTGCATAATGATAACATGCATCAAATAAGTTGCCGGGTGGAAGAATTATATTCAAGTGAAAAACTCAACCATAATATTCCTTTTTACTTAATAATCACATTTTTGATACTATATAAATAAAATTGCAAATAATTGCACCTCTTCAAGCTACATTTGAAAATCAAATTCTGCAATTATTTTATTCATCTTCCATGTTATATTAGTTCATAACAATGCCCCAAACATTGGTTCAAGATCAATTGGTATCAAAACTAACATTCAGGTTAGGACTTAATCTATGAAATGAGTCCAATAGAGTCATAATAAGAACACAACATTTGACAACACAGTGGAAGGGGCTTCTTCAAAATGTCCATTTTTGAACTGCGCTTTTAATAATTTTCCGATAAAAAAATGTATAAAGAATTCCATTAATTATTTACATTAGTGATTCATTGTAACATGATTTGACTCCTTAATGATTGACCTGAACCTGTATGATCTCAACTGTACCAAAGAACAAAGATGAAAAGCCATCTATTGAGAAACATAAACAAATAAAAGTCATCCAGATAAAACCGATACTCTGTCCTTAATTTAAATGAATGTTCATATTCACATGACCTTTGCAAAGAGAAAAACATTAAGTTGCAATATTACAATGAAGTTTTGTTGGTGGAATATCCATTAAACGAGAAAGGAGAAAGTTTTATTTATCCAGCCTAAGTTGCAGTGTTTCCATGTATTTAAGGCCAGCACTACTAAGAGACTTCTGCTTTACACTTGATGCAACCTTAAAGATACCATGACACACTGAAACCCCATCTTCTTGTTCACTTGAGTTAAGGAGTAATGGTAATATAGTTTATAGTGGAGCAAGGAAGATCTTCCTTGCAACAACCTACTGGTATGGACTACCTGTTGTTTTTTGTAAACAGAATTTTCCAATATTTATGTGTCTTGCCACACACATGTTGGTTGTAACTACAGGGTGAGTCAAAATGTAATTAATTAATTGCAAAACATTCCAAATCTGTAATATCACAATCCAGTAAAATCCCAGTTATCTGGAATTCAAGCAAACGACAGCCTCAAGAAACTGGCAAACAAAAAAAAATCACAGAAAATAAAAAGGTAAAAAATACAAGTGTTTAAAATTACTACCCCCTAGCAGTTAGTTTGGCTATCATGCAACATGCAATCTCAAGTAACCAGAAAATTCACTTAACAAGCATCTACCGATCACCATAGGTGCCAGATACCTGGGGTTTGACTGTAATTATTTTTTAAAATATGACTCAGAGGTTTGATTCTGTGCTGAAAATAGCCCACGATAGATAGAACATATCTCTGCAGCATCTGCTTGGAGCATCCATACAATTCACCATCTTTTTTTAAATCGAAATTCTTCCTTTTTCAAATATTTATCCAAGTTTGTAAATTACTAAAATCTGCTTCCACCACATTTCCAAAACAATAATGTGTTGAAAAACATTCTGGTGAATGTCCATCTCGTTTCAGATATAAACTTTCAGATATTGAATATATATTTCATCATAAACCCACACCTTCCAGGTTCTGATCTTCTTGCCAGCAGATCCCCTCTCCAAGAAAACCCTTAAATTAATTTCCTTTATTAATTCTTCACCTGACCATCTCTGCTCTTCATTCTTTTAATCTAACTGAAGTCATTCATACTTCTTTGGTAAATCTCCTTAGTGCCCCATACTTGGAGTCATGCTATCCTTCCAGAGGTCAGGAGTTGGGGAAACACTGCCCGCCAAAATACACAGTTTGCACTAGCTGTGGGAAGAAAGGACATTATGAAAAGGTGTGTAAATCTGAGTTGCCCTGTAACCCCAGCAGTGGCACTTGTGAGCCGTGGGGGTTGCCATCTTGGATGCCACCATCTTCTCAAACTAGCAGTGCCGCATGCAGGCAATGGGGGCCATCTTGGAACTGAATGCCCAAACACTCCACTGTATCTACGGTGCCCGATGGTGACTCAACACTTGCCTCCATTATGCTACATCAAGGGAGCCCTCACCAACTCACCAGGTCAATGATGGACATCTGGGTAAACAGTCACGTGACGAGCTGCCTATTCGACAGTTGGAGCATGGAGAGCTTCATCTACCCTGACACGGTGCACTGCTACTTCCTCGCCATAAGGCCAGTAAACCGCAAAGAGACTTTGGCCTCGAAATCCCAAATGGCGGATGTCCACAGCTACAGTGTAATGGCTCTGACTGAGCAGAGCACAGACTACAAAGACTTCAAACTCCTCATGATGCCACAGCTTTGCACTGCCTTGCTGCTTATGCAGGATTTTCAATGCCACCTAAGAGTGTCACGATAGAATATGATGGGCCTCATTCCCCCCACCCCCCTCACTGTCTGTAATCAGCAGTTTTTGAACCAGCCACTGCGCTTCATCTGCGGAAACCCCCTCCAGCCTCTCCTCCCATCGTTTCCAGCCAGCAACCCACAGATTGCCCACCGCACAACCTGCGACCTTTCAACCCTCAAGATCACCCCAACACTGCTGCTCGCTAACCTCACCCCCAACTGTAAACCGATTGCCATAATGTAGTCGATATAGTGTGGGGGACAGGGCCTACTCAATGAGGGGTTCATTGAAGCCAGTACCAGCCCCTGTAGAACCCAAGGAGTGGTAGTAAAGAATGGAATGAAACAGAATGGTAATTGACCACAGTTAGACCATTAATAGATATACGCAGTTGGATGAGAACCCTCTTCCCTGGATATTCAACATGGTAAATCAAATCGCTCAATATTGCATATTTTCCACTATCAGCATAGCACCAGCTCTCTATCCATCCGGAGAACCACCAATACACTGCCTTTGAGGCAGATAGCCACCTCTACCATTTCTTGAGGGTTCCCTTTGGTGCCACCAACAGGGTCTCATCTTCCAATAGGAGATGGACTGCTTAGTAGACAAGTACGAGCTGCAAGCCGCATACCCATATCTGGACAATGCCACCATTTGTGGCCATGACATACAATATCATGATGTCAATCTCCAGAAATTTCTCCAGATTGCCAACTATGCATACAATAAGTGTGAGTCTCGCACAATTCCCCTTGCCATCCTTGACTGCATCATAGGGAATTAAAAGTCATTGGCCTCGATCCCAACCATACGCATCATCTGTTGGAACTCCCCCTTCCTCACAGTCTCGAGGCTCTGAAAAGGTGCCTGGGCTTCTTCTCCTACTATTCCCAGTGGGTTCACATTATGTGGACAAGCCCTTCCCCTCATCAAATCCACCTCTTTTCCCCTGGTGTCAGAGGCCTGTGCGGCCTTCAGTCACATCAAGGAAGACATTGCACGCAGCGGACGAACCTACCCCTTTCCAGGTGGAGAGCAATGTGTCTGACTTTGCCTTGGCCACCACCCTTAACCAGGTGAGCAGACCCATAGCCTTTTTTTTTCCCCCACACCATCCAGTGCCCTGATATTTGACACTCCTCTGTTGGGACCTTGTCAAAGTGATATGGCACTGGAGACACTACGTACCGGCAAATAAATTACATTGCTGACCGACCCAACATGCAGTTGCCTTCATATTCAGCAATCAACAGGGAAGTAAAATCAAAAACGATAAGATATTGAGGTGGAGAATCCAACTTTCCACCTACAATTATGATATCTGAACTGGCCCTGGAAACTCCATGATACTCCAGATGCCCTATCCTGCGGGTCATGTGCTAGCACCCAAATAGACCAATTGCAAGCCTCCACAATGACCTCTGCCACCCGGAGATCACCAGGTTCTTGCATTTTATCAAAGCCTGCAACCTACCTTACTCCATTGAGGAGACCAGGACCAGAAATTTCCATGTCTGTGCGGACTGCAAACCTCACTTCTATCAATCAGACAGAGCACATCTGATAAATGTTACCTTTCCCTTTGAATGCCTGACAATTGATTTCAAGGGGCCCCTCCCCTCCTCTGACCACAACGTGTACTTCCTGAATATCAGCCACGATCTAAATGAATGGCTGTGCTGGCTTGATTGGTTTAATGGAGACCTCCAGCACCTATTGTCCATTATCATTGACAAGTACTCACGTTTGCCATCCCCTGCCCCGACACGACCACTGCCACAGTTATCAAGACTC